>NW_026287518.1:0-207500 GCF_023373465.1 Oncorhynchus keta | reverse complement strand
GTGCACTATGTAGGGAATAGGATGCCATTTGGAACGCAAACTACAAGCGTTGTAGCACTCTACTGCTTATTAGTAGCTACCCTTTAGAATGTACAGGCAATAGAATGGGCTGTACTGCAATAGAATGGGCTTAATGTACTGCAATAGAATGGGCTTAATGTACTGCAATAGAATGGGCTTAATGTACTGCAATAGAATGGGTTTAATGTACTGCAGTAGAATGGGTTTAATATACTTCAATAGAATGGGTTTTATCTACTGCTACTTAGTAGAATGTAATATACTGCAAGAATGTGTTTAATATACTTCAGTAGAATGGGTTTAATATACTTCAGTAGAATGGGCTTTACTGCAATAGAATAATGTACTGCAATAGAATGGGTTTTATATACTTCAGTAGAATGGGTTTAATATACTTCAGTAGAATGGGTTTAATATACTGCAGTAGAATGTGTTTAATATACTTCAGTAGAATGGGCTCAATGTACTGCAACAGGCACTTCACTGTGAATTAGTCTTATATATAACTATTGTAAGTATATAAAACATGAAGATGTTACAGTCGGAGCTGACCTGGAATCAAGGGAAAGGTCCTGGACTGAGATGAAATGCATTTCGATGGGACTGACTAAGATTGAAAGACTATCTGAGATTTAGCTGTTGAGGCGAAATATATGTTGTAGCTTCCAGAATGAGAATGCAGTGTCATGGCAGCGGGGTTTCTATGTTCGTGTTGAAAATGGCAGGACTGCAGAAATGTCCTTTTTCCACTAAAAACATGTTTCGTTGACAATTCCACCCTGACAGCTGAGACGGGTTCAAACTGTCGGCACAGCATCTTGAATGCGTACTCCATGCTACCCGTCAGAGCGCGTTGTCATGGTGATGTTGGTGATGCTGATGTATGACGCGTCTTGAGGAAACAGAATGTTACAGGAGCCCACATCTGGTGTAACATGAAGTTGCCCCTAGACGCTGATGTTTGGTCAGTTTTGCTTTTTCTCCCACTAATGGTTAAGGTTAGAATCGGGACAGAGGAAGCTGATCCTAGATCTTTACTTAAGGGAAACTTTACCACAGAGCCCAACATCTCTCATAAACCCCTTCTCTGTGCATTACAGGGGAAGACCCCGAGACGAGACGCATGCGGACAGTGAAGAACATTGCTGACCTACGGCAGAACCTGGAGGAGACCATGTCCAGTCTGCGGGGGACGCAGATCAGTCACAGGTGAGCAAGGGGCTCGGGAACGTCCACTGTGGGACTCAGGGTTGGGGGTCAATTCCATTTCAATTCAAGACAATTCAGGAAGTACACTGAAATTCCAATTGTTTTCAATGCTTTCAATTACAACAATGTTGAATTGGAATTTGATTTGGTTTACTTTCTGAATTGACTGGAATTGAAATTGTTGACCTCGTACAATTACATGTTTTTCATTCTCTGCAGTTCCTCAATCTAAAGTTGATATGATTATAATTATATCAGGTCCTCAACTAAAACAATGGTCAGTTATTATTTAGGATTCCTGATGTTTTCAGGGTTTTAAACAGTCTGGCATTCTATTTTCAGATTAAATATTCTGATTGGATCAGAATATAAAAGACAGATACCGTATTTCAGAAGTCTCAAAGCTCTTTATGATTTTCCCCCAATTACCCTATCTTGATATTTCCTAGATATTCTAATCAAGTACTTACACGCTACTGGCACACTTTGATGGTGTTTGAGGGGGACAGAAATCCACAACCTATCATGTCTGGTCCGTCACAACAGCAGCCTGTTGGCATTAAAGGAATGTCTTGGCTGATCTCCGGCGAGTCATAATAATGATCATGGGTTTTTGTCATGGCTCTGGGCTGTACTCTTCTCTGGGCTGTACTCTTCTCTGGGCTGTACTCTTCTCTGGGCTGTACTCTTCTCTGGGCTGTACTCTTCTCTGGGCTGTACTCTTCTCTGGGCTGTACTCTTCTCTGGGCTGTACTCTTCTCTGGGCCGTACTCTTCTCTGGGCTGTACTCTTCTCTGGGCCGTACTCTTCTCTGGGCCGTACTCTTCTCTGGGCCGTACTCTTCTCTGGGCCGTACTCTTCTCTGGGCTGTACTCTTCTCTGGGCTGTACTCTTCTCTGGGCTGTACTCTTCTCTGGGCTGTACTCTTCTCTGGGCTGTACTCTTCTCTGGGCTGTACTCTTCTCTGGGCTGTACTCTTCTCTGGGCTGTACTCTTCTCTGGGCTGTACTCTTCTCTGGGCTGTACTCTTCTCTGGGCTGTACTCTTCTCTGGGCTGTACTCTTCTCTGGGCTGTACTCTTCTCTGGGCTGTACTCTTCTCTGGGCTGTACTCTTCTCTGGGCTGTACTCTTCTCTGGGCTGTACTCTTCTCTGGGCTGTACTCTTCTCTGGGCTGTACTCTTCTCTGGGCTGTACTCTTCTCTGGGCTGTACTCTTCTCTGGGCTGTACTCTTCTCTGGGCTGTACTCTTCTCTGGGCTGTACTCTTCTCTGGGCTGTACTCTTCTCTGGGCTGTACTCTTCTCTGGGCCGTACTCTTCTCTGGGCCGTACTCTTCTCTGGGCCGTACTCTTCTCTGGGCCGTACTCTTCTCTGGGCCGTACTCTTCTCTGGGCCGTACTCTTCTCTGGGCCGTACTCTTCTCTGGGCTGTACTCTTCTCTGGGCTGTACTCTTCTCTGGGCTGTACTCTTCTCTGGGCTGTACTCTTCTCTGGGCTGTACTCTTCTCTGGGCCGTACTCTTCTCTTCTCCAATGGATTATTCTGATATTTATGACCCATTTGTGGGGAAAATGGTGACAAGGCGGCGGAACAGCCGTGACAGATGGCAGCGTGTGTTCCCTCACCGCCACCAGAAAGGAGCGCGGCGCTACTGATCAATAAAGCACCATTGTTTCTCTAGCACATAACTCTCAAGCACATTGACTCTCAAGCACATTGACTCTCTAGCACATTGACTCTCTAGCACATTGTTTCTCTAGCACATTGACTCTCTAGCACATTGACTCTCAAGCACATTGTTTCTCTAGCACATAACTCTCAAGCACATTGACTCTCTAGCACATTGACTCTCTAGCACATTGACTCTCAAGCACATTGACTCTCTAGCACATTGACTCTCTAGCACATTGACTCTCTAGCACATTGACTCTCAAGCACATTGACTCTCTAGCACATTGACTCTCTAGCACATTGACTCTCAAGCACATTGACTCTCAAGCACATTGACTCTCTAGCACATTGTTTCTCTAGCACATTGACTCTATAGCACATTGACTCTCTAGCACATTGACTCTCAAGCACATTGACTCTATAGCACATTGTTTCTCTAGCACATTGACTCTCAAGCACATTGACTCTCTCACATTGTTTCTCTAGCACATTGACTCTCTAGCACATTGTTTCTCTAGCACATTGACTCTCTAGCACATTGTTTCTCTAGCACATTGACTCTATAGCACATTGTTTCTCTAGCACATTGACTCTCAAGATTGACTCTCTAGCACATTGTTTCTCTAGCACATTGTTTCTCTAGCACATTGACTCTCTAGCACATTGACTCTCTAGCACATTGACTCTCTAGCACATTGTTTCTCTAGCACATTGACTCTCTAGCACATTGTTTCTCTAGCACATTGACTCTCAAGCACATTGACTCTCTAGCACATTGTTTCTCTAGCACATTGACTCTCTAGCACATTGTTTCTCTAGCACATTGACTCTCTAGCACATTGCAGCACATTGACTCTCTAGCACATTGACTCTCTAGCACATTGACTCTCAAGCACATTGACTCTCTAGCACATTGTTTCTCTAGCACATTGACTTCTAGCACATTGTTTCTCTAGCACATTGACTCTATAGCACATTGTTTATCTAGCACATTGTTTAGCTCTAGCACATTGACTCTCAAGCACATTGACTCTATAGCACATTGTTTCTCTAGCACATTGACTCTATAGCACATTGTTTCTCTAGCACATTGACTCTATAGCACATTGACTCTCTAGCACATTGACTCTCAAGCACATTGACTCTCAAGCACATTGACTCTATAGCACATTGTTTCTCTAGCACATTGACTCTCAAGCACATTGACTCTCTAGCACATTGTTTCTCTAGCACATTGACTCTATAGCACATTGACTCTATAGCACATTGACTCTCAAGCACATTGACTCTATAGCACATTGTTTCTCTAGCACATTGACTCTCTAGCACATTGACTCTCTAGCACATTGTTTCTCTAGCACATTGACTCTCTAGCACATTGACTCTCTAGCACATTGTTTCTCTAGCACATTGACTCTCTAGCACATTGACTCTCTAGCACATTGTTTCTAGCACATTGACTCTCTAGCACATTGACTCTCTAGCACATTGTTTCTCTAGCACATTGACTCTCAAGCACATTGACTCTCTAGCACATTGTTTCTCTAGCACATTGTTTCTCTAGCACATTGACTCTCAAGCACATTGACTCTCAAGCACATTGACTATAGCACATTGACTCTCTAGCACATTGACTCTCAAGCACATTGACTCTATAGCACATTGTTTCTCTAGCACATTGACTCTATAGCACATTGTTTCTCTAGCACATTGTTTCTCTAGCACATTGACTCTATAGCACATTGACTGCACATTGACTTCAAGCACATTGACTCTAGCACATTGACTCTATAGCACATTGTTTCTCTAGCACATTGACTCTCTAGCACATTGACTCTCTAGCACATTGACTCTCAAGCACATTGACTCTCTAGCACATTGTTTCTCTAGCACATTGACTCTCTAGCACATTGTTTCTCTAGCACATTGACTCTATAGCACATTGTTTATCTAGCACATTGACTCTATAGCACATTGACTCTCTCTAGCACATTGACTCTCAAGCACATTGACTCTATAGCACATTGTTTCTCTAGCACATTGACTCTATAGCACATTGTTTCTCTAGCACATTGACTCTATAGCACATTGACTCTCTAGCACATTGACTCTCAAGCACATTGACTCTCAAGCACATTGACTCTATAGCACATTGTTTCTCTAGCACATTGACTCTCAAGCACATTGACTCTCTAGCACATTGTTTCTCTAGCACATTGACTCTATAGCACATTGACTCTCTAGCACATTGACTCTCACATTGACTCTATAGCACATTGTTTCTCTAGCACATTGACTCTCAAGCACATTGACTCTCTAGCACATTGTTTCTCTAGCACATTGACTCTCTAGCACATTGACTCTCTAGCACATTGTTTCTCTAGCACATTGACTCTCTAGCACATTGACTCTCTAGCACATTGACTTTAGCACATTGACTCTCTAGCACATTGACTCTCTAGCACATTGTTTCTCTAGCACATTGACTCTCTAGCACATTGACTCTCTAGCACATTGTTTCTCTAGCACATTGACTCTCTAGCACATTGACTCTCTAGCACATTGACTCTCTAGCACATTGACTCTCAAGCACATTGACTCTCTAGCACATTGTTTCTCTAGCACATTGACTCTATAGCACATTGTTTCTCTAGCACATTGACTCTCAAGCACATTGACTCTCTAGCACATTGTTTCTCTAGCACATTGACTCTCTAGCACATTGTTTCTCTAGCACATTGCACATTGACTCTAGCACATTGACTCTCTAGCACATTGACTCTCTAGCACATTGACTCTCTAGCACATTGACTCTCTAGCACATTGACTCTCAAGCACATTGACTCTCTAGCACATTGTTTCTCTAGCTCTCTAGCATTGACTCTCTAGCACATTGTTTCTCTAGCACATTGACTCTATAGCACATTGTTTCTCTAGCACATTGACTCTCTAGCACATTGACTCTCTAGCACATTGACTCTCTAGCACATTGACTCTCACATTGTTTCTCTAGCACATTGACTCTAAGCACATTTACTCTCTAGCACATTGACTCTCTAGCACATTGACTCTCTAGCACATTGTTTCTCTAGCACATTGACTCTAGCACATTGTTTCTCTAGCACATTGACTCTCTAGCACATTGACTCTCTAGCACATTGACTCTCTAGCACATTGACTCTCTAGCACATTGACTCTAGCACATTGACTCTCTAGCACATTGACTCTCTAGCACATTGACTCTCTAGCACATTGACTTTCTCACATTGAGCACATTGACTCTAGCACATTGACTCTCTAGCACATTGACTCTCTAGCACATTGACTCTCTAGCACATTGACTCTCTAGCACATTGACTCTCTAGCACATTGACTCTCTAGCACATTGACTCTCTAGCACATTGACTCTCTAGCACATTGTTTCTCTAGCACATTGACTCTCTAGCACATTGACTCTCTAGCACATTGACTCTCTAGCACATTGACTCTCTAGCACATTGACTCTCTAGCACATTGACTCTCTAGCACATTGACTCTCTAGCACATTGACTCTCTAGCACATTGACTCTCTAGCACATTGACTCTCTAGCACATTGACTCTCTAGCACATTGTTTCTCTAGCACATTGACTCTCTAGCACATTGACTCTCTAGCACATTGACTCTCTAGCACATTGACTCTCTAGCACATTGACTCTCTAGCACATTGACTCTCTAGCACATTGACTCTCTAGCACATTGACTCTCTAGCACATTGACTCTCTAGCACATTGACTCTCTAGCACATTGACTCTCTAGCACATTGACTCTAGCACATTGACTCTCTAGCACATTGACTCTCTAGCACATTGACTCTCTAGCACATTGACTCTCTAGCACATTGACTCTAGCACATTGACTCTCTAGCACATTGACTCTCTAGCACATTGACTCTCTAGCACATTGACTCTCTAGCACATTGACTCTCTAGCACATTGACTCTCTAGCACATTGACTCTCTAGCACATTGACTCTAGCACATTGACTCTCTAGCACATTGACTCTCTAGCACATTGACTCTCTAGCACATTGACTCTCTAGCACATTGACTCTCTAGCACATTGTTTCTCTAGCACATTGACTCTCTAGCACATTGACTCTCTAGCACATTGACTCTCTAGCACATTGACTCTCTAGCACATTGTTTCTCTAGCACATTGACTCTCTAGCACATTGACTCTCTAGCACATTGACTCTCTAGCACATTGACTCTCTAGCACATTGACTCTCTAGCACATTGACTCTCTAGCACATTGTTTCTCTAGCACATTGACTCTCTAGCACATTGACTCTCTAGCACATTGACTCTCTAGCACATTGACTCTCTAGCACATTGACTCTCTAGCACATTGACTCCAGTTAGACCCCCAGGGGCCACTGCTGTTATTCCATTGAGACACTTAGAGATGTAATGAGGAGAGGACACCCAGCATGGAACATGAAGGATTATCAAACCCTCAACATCAGCCATGTAGAAACCTGTCTGCCCGCCTCCCTGTCTGCCTGCCTGCCTGCCTGCCTGTCTGTCTGTCCGCCTGTTTGTCTGCCCGCCTGTCTGTCTGCCTGCCCACCTGTCTGCCTGCCTGTCTGCCCGCCTGTCTGTCTGTCTGTCTGTCTGCCCACCTGTCTGCCTGTCTGTCTGTCCGCCTGTTTGTCTGCCCGCCTGTCTGTCTGCCTGCCCGCCTGCCTGTCTGCCCGCCTGTCAGTCTGTCTGCTACAGTATATATGAGTGTAAATAGAGTGAGGGTATCAGACAGGAATTCCAATGTGGCTCGTAACTAGAGAATGGGCAAGTCATTAAAAGGTCTTTCACACACAGAAATTGGCGTGAAGAGGTAATCAGGGCGAAGGTTTTTCACCTCCATTGTAATGAATCACTGCTGCATGAAGAACCGGCCCACAGTGTGTGATCGTTATTTATATGAGGGATTTATTTTTATTTTCTGACTGGAGCTTCATTTCCATGCGTACTTCATGGCCATCTGGTCCAGCTGATAGAGAGGCTGTGTTTGTCATCAATCTGATGTAAAGGACCTCTCTGCATGGAAATGTAAAGGACCTCTCTACATGGTGGTTTCTCTGTTATAACATTTAAAGGACCTCTCTGTGTGGTGGTTTCTCTGTTATAACCCATTTAAAGGACCTCTCTGTGTGGTAGTTTCTCTGTTTTAACTCATATACTGGTTGTTCTCTATGGCTGATTCTAACGTGTGAATCCCAGCCCCATGACCCCCACCCGCTTTGTAATTGAACTCTTGAAACAGAGCGCCATACACCACAACACTAACATTCCTCACAGAAACCCTCCACACTCCTCCAAGACCCAGATGTTGCCACACCACCACAGATAATCTGTATCGATCAAAGCCCATGTTTGATTCCCTGTCCAACCTACACCCAGACGGAATGAAAAAAAAATAGTATTGATTGACATTTGAAGAGAAATATGTTTTCCGCATATGAAAAGATGCTGTGCTCTTCAAGGGCAATTCCCCATATTGCAAGAAAAGAACAATTGCCCCTAAAAATCCCTTTCCACTGTGGCTGTGTATTAGTCCCATGGGATTCTGACTCCTCGGATGACATTTTAAATGTACAAGCTTTACCCGGTCTAGTTTGTTTAATTGGTGTTTACAGCGTTATAGGCAGAGTCAATTATTCACAGCTATACGATGTTTGGATATCTGCTGGGCAGATACACCGTGCTGAGGAGAGCATGTGATTTCTCACAGATGCAGGCTTAGGCGGTGTCTCAAATGGCACCCTGTTCCCTGTAGTGCACTACTTTGACCAGAGCCCTGTGCACTGTGTAGGGAATAGGGTGCATTTGGGACGTAGACTTGCACAGGCTAAACTCATTTCCTTCACGCCATCAGTGGTGAAACCAATTGATCTGTAACACCTGTCAACCTGGGCGCCCACCGCACATACAGCTCTACCTCAACACCCCCATGCATTTCAACCAGCGGCAGCCCAATGCAGACCTATTGAATGAATCAAATCAAATTTTATTTGTCACATACACATGGTTAGCAGATGTTAATGCGAGTGTAGCGAAATGCTTGTAGTACATACTCCAGACAGGCAGGATCATTACTCGACTGTCCTTCATATTACCTTAACCAGTGCACTCCAGGTCAACGATGGGAAAGCAATATTCTCTGTAAATGTGGATACACACATCAAGGTTGTGACCCCTCCCCCATTCTTCCTGTGCTGTTTCCACCCCGTTTCATCCTGACTATTGATTTCCGGGTTTGGAGAGGAAGAGGGCCGCTCCCATACTGTGGGTTAGCCTCCGTGATGACACCATATCAGTCTTCCACCTTCCTGGAGGCCGCAGGGTACCAGGAGACAGGAGTGTGTGTGTGTGTGTGTGTGTGTGTGTGTGTGTGTGTGTGTGTGTGTGTGTGTGTGTGTGTGTGTGTGTGTGTGTGTGTGTGTGTGTGTGTGTGTGTGTGTGTGTGTGTGTGTGTGTGTGTGTGTGTGTGTGTGTGTGTATTAGATACATGGAAATGTGAGGGATCTGTCACCTACTACTGTGTGTGGACTGATTCATGCCCTGGGCCCCATCCCCCGCCAGCCTCTCCACTAGACACTGATATAGATCACTTCAGGAAGTAGTCAGACCCCACCTAGACACTGATATAGATCACTTCAGGAAGTAGTCAGACCCCACCTAGACACTGATATAGATCACTTCAGGAAGTAGTCAGACCCACCTAGACACTGATATAGATCACTTCAGGAGGTAGTCAGACCCCACCTAGACACTGATATAGATCACTTCAGGAAGTAGTCAGACCCCACCTAGACACTGATATAGATCACTTCAGGAGGTAGTCAGACCCCATCTAGACACTGATATAGATCACTTCAGGAAGTCAGACCCCATCTAGACACTGATATAGATCACTTCAGGAAGTAGTCAGACCCCACTAGACACTGATATAGATCACTTCAGGAAGTAGTCAGACCCCACCTAGACACTGATATAGATCACTTCAGGAGGTAGTCAGACCCCACCTACATACTGATATAGATCACTTCAGGAAGTAGTCAGACCCCACCTTGAAACTGATATAGATCACTTCAGGAGGTAGTCAGACCCCACCTAGACACTGATATAGATCACTTCAGGAAGTAGTCAGACCCCACCTAGACACTGATATAGATCACTTCAGGAAGTAGTCAGACCCCACCTTGACACTGATATAGATCACTTCAGGAAGTAGTCAGACCCCACCTAGACACTGATATAGATCACTTCAGGAAGTAGTCAGACCCCACCTAGACACTGATATAGGTCACTTCATAGTCAGACATGCATTGATTGTAGATGGATCAGGACAGTGAAGCCATGTAAATCACCCTGATCCTAAAATCATTGACAGCTGGCACCATTGGTTAATGTCACATAAAATAAATAAATACTTATTATTTTGAAAGAATAGCTGTGAAATAATTTGCCTGCAAGGAGCCACCAGGGAATCTTATCACAATGCGTAGACAATGGACAGATAAGAGACACTTTTTAATACCATGTATAGACACATTTCTGAAAATGTGGGCACAATCAGGATGTGGATAAGATCAGGTCACATGACCCATGTTAGCTCCAAGTGTAAACAGGGCTTTAGAGAATCGCTTCAGACTACATTATTGGAGCTGCGGTACCAACATGTACCATAGGGGGCAGTGGTGACCCTCTGACAATGGGGCTTCCACACCCTGCCTGCACACAGCACTGGCACAGAAATAATCAAACACACCTGCTCAGTGGCACGCCACAGCAGGTTATCTCAAACACTATGGGGGAAACCTAATGGATACCTGATCAGGATCTGGCAACCAGGTCTGGAACGCTACAGTCACAGCTCTCCTCTCTCCTCCAAACACACACACACACACACACACATTACTTCCCCCTATCTCTCTCTCTGTCCACATACTGCTGAAAAAATATTGTTCCATAGAGACACACTGTTGTAACGTTACACACGTGTGTGTGTGTGTGTGTGTGTGTGTGTGTGTGTGTGTGTGTGTGTGTGTGTGTGTGTGTGTGTGTGTGTATTAGATACATTGTGAGGATCTGTCACCTACTACTGTGTGTGGACTGATTCATGCCCTGGGCCCCATCCCCCACCAGCCTCTCCACCTAGACACTGATATAGATCACTTCAGGTAGTCAGACCCCACCTAGACACTGATATAGATCACTTCAGGAAGTAGTCAGACCCCACCTAGACACTGATATAGATCACTTCAGGAAGTAGTCAGACCCCACCTAGACACTGATATAGATCACTTCAGGACCCATCTAGACACTGTGTAGTCAGACCCCACCTAGACACTGATATAGATCACTTCAGGATCAGACCCCATCTAGACACTGATATAGATCACTTCAGGAGGTAGTCCCCCATCTAGACACTGATATAGATCACTTCAGGAGGTAGTCAGACCCCATCTAGACACTGATATAGATCACTTCAGGAAGTAGTCAGACCCCACCTAGACACTGATATAGATCACTTCAGGAGTAGTCAGACCCCACCTAGACACTGATATAGATCACTTCAGGAGTAGTCAGACACCTGTGATATTCACTTCAGGAGGTAGTCAGACCCCACTAGACACTGATATAGATCAGTGAAGTTAGACCCCACCTAGACACTGATATAGATCACTTCAGGAGTAGTCAGACCCCACCTAGACACTGATATAGATCACTTCAGGAAGTAGTCAGTAGACACTGATATAGATCACTTCAGGAAGTAGTCAGACCCCACCTAGACACTGATATAGGTCACTTCAGGAGGTAGTCAGACATGCATTGTGTCTTATAAAGGATCAGGACAGTGAAGCCATGTCTCACCCTGATCCTAAAATCATTGACAGCTGGCACCATTGGTGGTCAAATGTGTCATAAAATAAATAAATACTTATTATTTTGAAAGAATAGCTGTGAAATAATTTGCCTGCAAGGAGCCACCAGGGAATCTTATCACAATGTAGACAATGGACAGATAAGAGACACTTTTTAATACCATGTATAGACACATTTCTGAAAATGTGGGCACAATCAGGATGTGGATAAGATCAGGTCACATGACCCATGTTAGCTCAAGTGTAAACAGGGCTTTAGAGAATCGCTTCAGACTACATTATTGGAGCTGCGGTACCAGCATGTACCATAGGGGCAGTGGTGACCCTCTGACAATGGGGCTTCCACCCTGCCTGCACACAGCACTGGCACAGAAATAATCAAACACACCTGCTCAGTGGCACGCCACAGCAGGTTATCTCAAACACTATGGGGGAAACCTAATGGATACCTGATCAGGATCTGGCATCCAGGTCTGGAACACTACAGTCACAGCTCTCCTCTCTCCTCCAAACACACACACACACACACACATTACTTCCCCCTATCTCTCTCTCTGTCCACATACTGCTGAAAAATATTGTTCCATAGAGACACACTGCTGTAACGTTACACACGTGTGTGTGTGTGTGTGTGTGTGTGTGTGTGTGTGTGTGTGTGTGTGTGTGTGTGTGTGTGTGTGTGTGTGTGTGTTCATATTTGAGTGGGTGAGACTGATCCATCAATCTCAGTCAGTGGTTAGAGATGGATCAGTCTCAGACAGTGGTTAGAGATGGATCAGTCTCAGACAGTGGTTAGAGATGGATCAGTCTCAGTGTTAGACAGTGGTTAGAGATGGATCAGTCTCAGACAGTGGTTAGAGATGGATCAGTCTCAGTGTTAGACAGTGGTTTAAGATGGATCAGTCTCAGTGTTAGACAGTGGTTAGAGATGGATCAGTCTCAGTGTTAGACAGTGGTTTAAGATGGATCAGTCTCAGTGTTAGACAGTGGTTAAGATGGATCAGTCTCAGTGTTAGACAGTGGTTTAAGATGGATCAGTCTCAGTGTTAGAGATGGATCAGTGTGTTAGAAGATGGATCAGTCTCAGTGTTAGACAGTGGTTTAAGATGGATCAGTCTCAGTGTTAGACAGTAGTTAGAGATGGATCAGTCTCAGTGTTAGACAGTGGTTAGAGATGGATCAGTCTCAGTGTGGTTAGAGATGGATCAGTCTCAGTGTTAGTCAGTGGTTAGAGATGGATCCGTCTCAGTGTTAGACAGTGGTTAGAGATGGATCAGTCTCAGTGTTAGACAGTGGTTTAAGATGGATCGTCTCAGTGTTAGTCAGTAGTTAGAGATGGATCAGTCTCAGTGTTAGACAGGGGTTAGAGATGGATCAGTCTCAGTCAGTAGTTAGAGATGGATCAGTCTCAGTGTTAGACAGGGGTTAGAGATGGATCAGTCTCAGTCAGTAGTTAGAGATGGATCAGTCTCAGTGTTAGACAGGGTTAGAGATGGATCAGTCTCAGTGTTAGACAGTGGTTAGAGATGGATCAGTCTCAGTGTTAGACAGGGGTTAGAGATGGATCAGTCTCAGTCAGTAGTTAGAGATGGATCAGTCTCAGTGTTAGACAGTGTTTAGAGATGGATCAGTCTCAGTGTTAGACAGTGGTTAGAGATGGATCAGTCTCAGTGTTAGACAGTGGTTAGAGATGGATCAGTCTCAGTGTTAGACAGTGGTTAGAGATGGATCAGTCTCAGTGTTTAGATGGAGTGTGTTTTAAGATGGATCCGTCTCAGTGTTAGACAGTGGTTTAAGATGGATCAGTCTCAGTGTTAGACAGTGGTTAGAGATGGATCCGTCTCAGTGTTAGACAGTGGTTTAGAGATGGATCAGTCTCAGTGTTAGACAGTGGTTAGAGATGGATCAGTCTCAGTGTCAGACAGTGGTTAGAGATGGATCAGTCTCAGTGTTAGACAGTGGTTAGAGATGGATCAGTCTCAGTGTTAGACAGTGGTTAGAGATGGATCAGTCTCATAGACAGTGGTTAGAGATGGATCAGTCTCGGTCAGTAGTTAGAGATGGATCGGTCAGACAGTGGTTAGAGATGGATCAGTCTCAGTGTTAGACAGTGGTTAGAGATGGATCAGTCTCAGTGTTAGACAGTAGTTAGAGATGGATCAGTCTCAGTCAGTTTAGAGAGTGGTTTATGGATCAGTCTCAGTGTTAGACAGTGGTTAGAGATGGATCAGTCTCAGTGTTAGACAGTGGTTTAAGATGGATCAGTCTCAGTCTAGACAGTGGGTTAGAGATGGATCAGTCTCAGGTCAGTAGTTAGAGATGGATCGGTCTCAGTGTTAGACAGTGGTTTAGAGATGGATCAGTCTCAGTGTTAGACAGTGGTTTAAGATGGATGTCATCTGTCCCTAATGATCATCACAATCCATCTTGTTGTTATGCTTCTCTCAGCATCTTTACTTTGGCTCTTGTTAGATACAGTTTGAATCTCTTTAAAAACAAGTTATATATCCTGTTTTATAAATCATTAGAAATAAACCCCCATAGTGTGAATAGGATGGAATGTATTGGAACGTGTAGATTTTAGGACATTGATATTTGTGGATTATAGACCAATGATGGAGATGACCTCCAGACATGAGTGTAATGTAGTTATCTTTCCACCAGAGAGAGCTCAAGCAGTGTGTGTGTGTGTGTGTGTGTGTGTGTGTGTGTGTGTGTGTGTGTGTGTGTGTGTGTGTGTGTGTGTGTGTGTGTGTGTGTGTGTGTGTGTGTGTGTGTGTGTGTGTGTGTGTGTGTGTGTGTGTGTGTGCAATAGAGCACTTTCAGTAACGAGCAAAAACTGAGATTGTGTTTTGCATAAATGTGATTATGTGTTTTGCATAGTTTTTGAGTGAACTATTCCTTTACAACACTGAACGAAATATAACTTTAGGAAGGTCAGGCTACGAGATAGCAGGCTGGACACACTCACACACAAACACACATACAGTAGGTGATGTGTGTGGAGCTAGCAGTGGCATCCATTTTAGGGAAACTGCTTCGTTGCAACAACACTACCAATCTTTCTGCCTGAGCAATTTATCCTTCATACAACAGTGCACATGCTAATAGGAACATATTTTAGGGATTGGACATTTGGGTCTGTGTGTTGACCTGGCTATGGGTTCACCATATGGTCATTCAACAGGGTCTCTCCAAACTAAACTCCTGTCACCTTGGGGTGAAGTTGAACCTAGATGCTGATCTTGGATCAGTTTTGCACTTCACCCCAGAGCTGACCCTGGTGGAAATATTGGGAATATTTGTAAAGTGTCAGCAGAGCTGAAAGTATTGATCTCTCTGCTCAAATCCTCTCTGTGGCTGTGCCAGGGGGCTGAGCTGATCTGTCCCTAAACTTTCCTAATCACGCTCTCTTTCTCACTCTCCCCTCTCTCCTCTATGTCTCTCTTTTCCTCTCTCTCTTTTCCTCTATGTCTCTCTCTCTCTCTTTCCCCCTCTCCCTCACTCTTTTCCTCTCTCTTTTCCTCTCTCTCTCTCTCTCTCCCTCTTTTCTGCTCTCTCCAACTCTCTGCCCTCTTCAGCACCTTGGAGACGACCTTCGACAGCACAGTGACCACAGAGGTCAACGGGCGGAGTATTACCAGTCGCTCCGCCCCCATGACCTCCTGGCGCCTCGGACAATCAGCCCCAAGCCCCGCCTACAAGCAGGCGACGCCCCTTCTATGCCCAGTACCTACACCACAGTCCCACCACCTCGGACGGGTGCCAGCACAGGTGGCGCCACTGGGCGGTACGGTCACTCGGACTCCTCCCGGTTTGTGTACAGTGCCCCCCTGAGGCGAGCAGCAACGGCAGGGGCGAGAGGGGCCGAGCAGGGGGAGAAGGGAGGAGGGCCGGAGGGGATGCTGGAGATGGACGTGGCAGGGTACATGAGCGACGGAGACATCCTGGGGAAGAACGTCAGGACAGATGACATCACCAGTGGGTAAGCGACTATGCCATAGACAGAATAGAATATATTCTTTATTGTCCGTTGATTAGAAGGTAAATGTGTCTTCTGCTTTTCCCAACACCCCCAGACACACACATTCAGGGTCAATCCTGTTATTGAAGAAAAAAATCACAGTTATTGCCAAGGCTTTCGCGATTCTTCCAAATGGAATGGTGAGACAGGAGAACATATGAGGGGCGAAGAAGTTGTGGCTTTCACACAGCTATTGAGCTGCGACGGAGAATTCACCATACGTGTACATTCCATACCAACTCTCAATAGTGCGCTGGCTGACACATCGCTCAGTGAGAAAGAAATAGCCCAGATCTATTGTACATCACTGTGTTAGCCGTTCCTCTGTGGACACTGATCTTCCCCAACACCCACATGATCTGTGTCCCAGATGGCACGTTATTCCCTATATAGTGCACTACATTTGACCAGGTCTCATAGGGCTCTGGTATAAAGTAGTGCACTATAAAGGGAAGAGCGTGCCATGTGGAACTCATACCTGCATCAGTTCTCCCATCCTATTTGTTCATGTATGAAATTGATTTATTGAACACCACCCGAACGAACCATCCACATTAACTATGATTAAGTTACTGTAGGGGCCAAACGTATAGCACCTAAGGATGAAGAGGGATTAGCTGAATTATGACCCTAATTAGCTTAAACCTAATGTGCTTTCATGTCCTATCAGCCGTCTCTGATTACAACCCTGTAAATGTGTGCGCACACACGTGGGCATGCACACACGCACACACACTCCCAATACACACACACACTCACACTCCCGATACACACAGTCGCAAACACAACCCAGCTTAGTGATGTAGTTTCTTCTTCGTAGGTACCTTACAGACGGTGGTCTTCACCTATACTCACGGAACGTCGGTCGCGCCCCTGACCTGAACACGGCGCTAGAGGTCACCCAGAGGGTGGTCAAGGAGGTACACGGGGACGCAGACAGGTAAGGCGTGGCTTCCTCACAACTATTTGGGTTACTGTTGGAGGAGGGTGCAATTTCCCCTAGCTGATGATCTTGGATCATTATTGCATTTTCTCCAATAACGATTAAGGCTAGGATTGGGGGAGGCGAAGCTGATCCTGGATCTGTACCTTTGGGAAACCATAACATGGAGCGTTACTTGTGTTTCTGGACCACAGCTAGTTGTCCAACCCTATAGACTGCATTGAAACCAATGGGAGAAACTGTGGTTTCTTGATTGAAGAATAGGATTAGTTGAGTCAGTTTGTGGTACTGCTTGGGCTGAAGCGAAAGCCTGCTGTATCCACATAGTACGTTGCAGATCAAAGTCCACAGTTTCTCTCTAATAGCTTTTCATATTAGCACTGATTTTAGCGATAGCTGCTTTTTTTAAAGGAAGGTTTACTAGCAGTGACGGTGATATGTGGTTGTTGAATGCACTGAATGTAAGTCGCTCTGGATAAGAGCGTCTGCTAAATTACCAAGATGCAAATGTAAGACGAGAATGCCCTTCGCCAGAAATGACACGCTCTCCAGTCTCCCAGACAGAGAGAAAGCTGCCGTCGCAAACCGGGCGAAAGAGAAATGTGTCATTGATTTAATTCTGTCCAGCTGTGATTTGATGACATGCTATCATAGAAGTGGGGAGAGAAGTGAGGAGGTGATGTCACAGCGTGGATATAGGGATTCTGAGAAGACTTAAATGAATGTGTCCTTGGAAGTTTGAGAAATGTCTGTAAATTGGATGCAGTACTCTGCTGGTTACTCTGTGGACTCCCACATTCATTCAATTATCAGACTCCACGGTTCTAATAAAGCTTCTAATTAAATCTTTGGTTTGATAGTATGTTTAATTTCCTATCTGTTCTATTATTATTATCATTATTTTTTATGCATTTGTGGTTCCGACTATAATGGAAACTGTCATTATTTGACTGAGGCGAACAGGAGGGACAGAATAAGAGAAAGGGTCTGAGCAGAGTAAATGTCTTGATGATTTATCAAATAGAGAAAGGGTCTGAGCAGAGTAAATGTCTTGTTGATTTATCAAATAGAGAAAGGGTCTGAGCAGAGTAAATGTCTTGATGATTTATCAAATAGAGAAAGGGTCTGAGCAGAGTAAATGTCTTGATGATTTATCAAATAGAGAAAGGGTCTGAGCAGAGTAAATGTCTTGTTGATTTATCAAATAGAGAAAGGGTCTGAGCAGTCTGTCTTGTTGATTTATCAAATAGAGAAAGGGTCTGAGCAGAGTAAATGTCTTGTTGATTTATCAAATAGAGAAAGGGTCTGAGCAGAGTAAATGTCTTGTTATTTATCAAATAGAGAAAGGGTCTGAGCAGAGTAAATGTCTTGTTGATTTATCAAATAGAGAAAGGGTCTGAGCAGAGTAAATGTCTTGATGATTTATCAAATAGAGAAAGGGTCTGAGCAGAGTAAATGTCTTGTTGATTTATCAAATAGAGAAAGGGTCTGAGCAGAGTAAATGTCTTGTTGATTTATCAAATAGAGAAAGGGTCTGAGCAGAGTAAATGTCTTGTTGATTTATCAAATAGAGAAAGGGTCTGAGCAGAGTAAATGTCTTGTTGATTTATCAAATAGAGAAAGGGTCTGAGCAGAGTAAATGTCTTGTTGATTTATCAAATAGAGAAAGGGTCTGAGCAGAGTAAATGTCTTGTTGATTTATCAAATAGAGAAAGGGTCTGAGCAGAGTAAATGTCTTGTTGATTTATCAAATAGAGAAAGGGTCTGAGCAGAGTAAATGTCTTGTTGATTTATCAAATAGAGAAAGGGTCTGAGCAGAGTAAATGTCTTGTTGATTTATCAAGTAGGAAGAAAGATATTTTGCTTGGTGTGTCTTCCTTTGTGTTCGTAGACTTGATCATCAAACGGTTGTTTTGTATACTGGAGGGTTGGAGGTTGTCTGTAGCAGTCAGAGGAGAGAGTCAGATCATATCTGGGACTTTCCAACCGTCAAAGTGGCCGGTCTGAATACAGTATAACCTCTACGCTCGTCACTTTAACTCTCATCTCGCTGTCAGCCTGTCAGCTTCCATCTGGAGGTGAACTGACTGATAGATCCAAGCTAATCAAACGCGTCAGAAGTCTAGACCACACTGCCCACTGTGCTGTCTTCCCTCATACTCCACTTTCACTCATATCGCCTCCAGACCTGGGTTTATATACTATTTGAAATCATTTAAAATATTTGATCTAAGCTTGATTGAGCTTTCCCTGTCATAATAAACCTGCTTCTGGCAGGCAAGAGCAAACACTCAAAGTTTTTGAATGATTTCAAATACTCTCTGAACCCAGGATCCTCCTGCATGTACTAGGCTCTATTCACTATCCCTAACTAATCCATACCTAACTTTAAGATGACAGCGTGACTTTCACTGCAGGACGTAGTTGCATAGTCTGGCACCTCAGGTATAATGGGATATGTAGTCTCTGATCCCATAGACGTGGGAAGGAGGCCAGGTATAGCAGCCTAGATAAGGATCTTTCAGGAGTGAATTACGGAAGGCTGCTTTTTGCCCGAAGGAGGGAGGCTAAATCCCCTGCTCTAATGCTTCCTTCCTGTCTGCCTCAGGATCTGCATCCTAAATGGCACCCTATTCCCTATATAATACACTACTATTGACCAGGCCTCATAGGGCTCTGGTCAAAGATACTACACTATATAGGGAATAGGGTGCCATTTGAGATGCATCCAGTGTGTGTCAGTGTGTGATTGTAGCGCCTGACATTTCTCAGTCCCACTGACATCTGACGGGCTCTGGGAAGGAAATTCATTTGGGAGCCTCCCCGCTCAACTGGCTAGGCTCTCAGTCTCTCTCTCTCTCTGTCTCTCTCTCTCTCTCTCTCTCTGTCTCTCTCTCTCTCTGTGTCTCTCTCTCTCTCTCTCTCTCTCTCTCTCTCTCTCTCTCTCTCTCTCTCTCTCTCTCTCTCTCTCTCTCTCTCTCTCTCTCTCTCTCTCTCTCTCTCTCTCTTCCACCGTGACGGATACACTCAAATCATTCTCATCCCAAAACTTTTGGAACACCTTGGAACATGCAGAAGTCCATGTTTCCTAAAGCCACTGCCTAACGTTGCCCGAACTTTCTCTCTTGTCCTCTCGGCATCCAAACTGGTCCTACATGCTGCAGTATCTCTTCTCACGTAGAGAAACTGTGCTCTCTCCACAACAGGAGCATCTTTACGGAGATGGTTGACTATAGGCTTGTTAGAAGCAATGAAGACTTGCCTTGATGCCTGGTGTCCTTTGACCTGGAGTTCCCACTTGCATCCTCACTGCGTTTTCACAGTCAAAGGTCCGGTAGTTAGCAGTTTACTGTGTGAAAAGCTGAAATTCAGCTTTAAACCAACCAAATCAATTTAACATGTTAAACCAATTTAACTTCTCAATTGAAACTTTTGGGCTTGGTTGTTAAACTTGATGGACTGTTTTCCTGGACCCAGATAAAGCCTGGTACCGGATAAATCAATAGAAATACTCTGTAGGGAATCTGAAATTGATTTTAAGTCCAGGAATAGTCTTAATCTGGGTCCAGGAAAACAAAACTATTCCACCCAAAATTAGCTTCTATCTTGGGACTAGTCTTCCTTTCCATTGGTCACAGCTCCCTGACAAATTACAAGGCCTAATTGAGAAGGTAAACAGGCCCATCCTCAGCCAGAGACAGAGAGATGGAGAGAGAGAGAGATTTGGCGGAGGTCCTGTAAAATACAAAAACGTTTTTTTTTGCATAAAGAGCTCCGTTGGGGCTCATTACCTTTCATGGTTATGTCTGCTAACCAACGAGTCCCCTGGCAGCTCTCAAGGCAGCGTTATCCGCAACACTACGGAGGCTACCTAGCTAAATCCATCTAAATGAACACTGATTGGGAATGGTAAGTAACATTTGAAGGAAGAGACCATCTGGTGCGGAAACAGTGTGGATTTGTGTTTGGTGCTAAGGAGTTTTTATTAGTTGTTTTTTTACAGTAGGCTGCCTGACAGTTGGAGTGGATGTGTGCTTGAGTCTATTCAATACTGATGTCATAAATACATATGCCACTAATGCTCAATCGAAAAAGCAATGCATTGTATTTACATGAAGCTGGCTTCAATAGTTGAGCTGCTGATGTGAGGCTCTGGTTTGCTCAGTCGATGTTGCCCTCGTCCTTTGTAGAATCTTCCGGGTCGTCGTGTGAGAGGGTCACGTGGTCTGAGAGGTTCGTCTGACTCTGGAGATTTGTCCGCGTTGGTCAGTGTTCTTGTACTAGTTTTGAGCATATTTTCAGCTGCAGTCTGATATATGCTAGTTTAGTATGCACTTCATCTTTAGGAGATCAATAGTTCAGAGTTCATACCATGTCATGTGTGGAGCAAGCTCTCACGTTTCCTGGTCTGTAGAGTTGAAATTAGAATTAGCCCTTTTCAACGTGGGGGACAAGTCCTCCCGTTATTTGGAACTAAGGTGACTTTTCATCAAGGGGGCTTTTATTGAAATGTAGAAAAGGGGTTGGTTCATCATTTCCAACCAATGTCTATTCACTTGGCTGTGGCCACTGAGTGAGCATCAGTTTACTTATGAAAACAATTCTCTCATTTAGAAGACTAAATATCACATTTACATCATTTACGTCAAATAGTTTAATCTTCACTCATTCATTTTATACAATAATTAGATGCAATCCTCATAACTGAGGAACCTGTATAAACAGAGTTAGGGTAATGTGCTGTATTGTCTTTCATGAGGTCACAAACATGAAACAAAACGGACCGGGTCGTAGCTGGCTTCTCCACTGACCGTTTCCACATTCTCAAATTCTGGGATGTAGTAGAATTTGGCGGGAGAGTTCCTTTGTTCTACTGTGACCCTCTCTCTCCCATATTGCATGGTCAGGGAGAGGAGTCTCTGCAAGGAATTTACGACGTGGTTGTAAAGTCGTAAAACTGCCCCCCCCCCCCCTCCCTTCCTAACAGGAGAGGGGGACACTGCTTTACAAAGGCTTATAACCATGCCAATAGCCTCATAAAGAAGAGTCCTATTGAGATGGCACAGTAGCACTGCCAGTCAATGGCCTCGTTCTCCTGTTTCATTAGTGTTTAGACTTCTTTAAAAACAATATATTTAACCTTTATTTTTAACCAGGTAGGCTAGTTGAGAACAAGTTCTCATTTACAACTGCGACCTGGCCAAGATAAAGCAAAGCAGTTTGACACATACAACAACACAGAGTTGCACATGGAATAAACAAACATACAGTCAATAATACAGTAGAAAGAAAATCTATATACAGTGTGTGTAAATGAGGTAAGATAAGGGAGGTAAGGCAATAAATAGGCCATGGTGGCGAAGTAATTACAATATAGCATTTAAACACTGGAATGGTAGATGTGCAGAAGATGAATGTGCAAGTAGAGATACTGGGGTGCAAAGGAGCAAGATAAATAAATACAGTATGGGATGAGGTAGTTGGATGGGCTGTTTACAGATGGGCTATGAACAGGTGCAGTAATCTGTGAGCTGCTCTGATAGCTGGTGCTTGAAGCTAGTGAGGGAGATATAAGTCTCCAGCTTCAGTGATTTTTGCAGTTCGTTCATCCTCCTGTTTCACCAGTATTGAGACGTCTTGCACCGCCAGACAAGACTCATCCTCCTGTTTCACCAGTATTGAGACATCTTGCACCGCCAGACAAGACTCATCCTCCTGTTTCACCAGTATTGAGACGTCTTGCACCGCCAGACAAGACTCATCCTCCTGTTTCACCAGTATTGAGACATCTTGCACCGCCAGACAAGACTCATCCTCCTGTTTCACCAGTATTGAGACGTCTTGCACCGCCAGACAAGACTCATCCTCCTGTTTCACCAGTATTGAGACGTCTTGCACCGCCAGACAAGACTCATCCTCCTGTTTCACCAGTATTGAGACGTCTTGCACCGCCAGACAAGACTCATCCTCCTGTTTCACCGATATGGAGACGTCTTGCACCGCCAGACAAGACTCATCCTCCTGTTTCACCAGTATTGAGACGTCTTGCACCGCCAGACAAGACTCATCCTCCTGTTTCACCAGTATTGAGGCGTCTTGCACCGCCAGACAAGACTCATCCTCCTGTTTCACCAGTATTGAGACGTCTTGCACCGCCAGACAAGACTCATCCTCCTGTTTCACCAGTATGGAGCGTCTTGCACCGCCAGACAAGACTCATCCTCCTGTTTCACCAGTATTGAGGCGTCTTGCACCGCCAGACAAGACTCATCCTCCTGTTTCACCAGTATTGAGACGTCTTGCACCGCCAGACAAGACTCATCCTCCTGTTTCACCAGTATTGAGACGTCTTGCACCGCCAGACAAGACTCATCCTCCTGTTTCACCAGTATTGAGACGTCTTGCACCGCCAGACAAGACTCATCCTCCTGTTTCACCGATATGGAGATGTCTTGCACCGCCAGACAAGACTCATCCTCCTGTTTCACCAGTATTGAGACGTCTTGCACCGCCAGACAAGACTCATCCTCCTGTTTCACCGATATGGAGATGTCTTGCACCGCCAGACAAGACTCATCCTCCTGTTTCACCAGTATTGAGACGTCTTGCACCGCCAGACAAGACTCATCCTCCTGTTTCACCAGTATTGAGACATCTTGCACCGCCAGACAAGACTCATCCTCCTGTTTCACCAGTATTGAGACATCTTGCACAGCCACCCTTTAGACCTTTGCTAGCAGCTAGCTCTGTTAATGCCCTGAGGCTGCAGCAAAACTTGCGTCAAAGGAGACGGCCGTCAGAACAAAGCCTCTATTCACTTTCAAGGTGATTCACATGAAAGAGAAAGGTCTTGAGTCAATCCTTGAGCCAAAGTGAAGGATAATCATTCCAAGCCTTTCTCACCTTCTCTGAGGAGAATGTTGGATTCTGACAAGGTCATTTTATGTACTGGCCTTCAGCATTTGTTATGGAAAATGTGATGGAAGATTGGCTACAAATTTAGTACTGATGCTGTTACAATCTGAAATTCCACCTCCAGGAACAGATTCCTAAGCAAGTGATGCATTTCCCCTAAACGGTATTGCCAGTCTGCAGTAGACACAATAACTAGTCAAACTGTGGCTTTTCTACATCCACTCTCATGATCTGGCATTATGAAACAGTTGTGACTTCTACTCTGGCTAAAAGCCCATCTAAAAATAGCCCAACTCATGCATCATAAATGAGTGTGTGCTCATTGCTCTACTGTCAGGCGAGGCCGTCGAGGCACAAGCGGGTGTGTTTTGACACGACAGCCTCCTGATTCTCAGCACAGGCATGAATAAGTAAAGGGCTCTGCTTTTAGCGTCTCTGTGTCTCTATCCCTCTGCTGCCTACATGGAGCCAGCTAGAAGGCCGGACTGGTGATGGCAGCTGGCTCTGCACTTTCCTGTTTGAAAAGGAAGCTTTGGGGGATTGGGGTGTGTGTGTGTGTGTGTGTGTGTGTGTGTGTGTGTGTGTGTGTGTGTGTGTGTGTGTGTGTGTGTGTGTGTGTGTGTGTGTGTGTGTGTGTGTGTGTGTGTGTGTGTGTGTGCGCGCGCGCGCGGCTGTATGTGTGTGTGTGTGCGCGGCTGTGTTGTGAAACAGCAGACACACACTGATCCAGACAGGAGGGAGCGGTTGTGGTATCACTTCATGGCTCTGCAGTGCTGACGTAAGCAGGACAGGGGATGATTTTTGCAGAGTCATTGACAAAGCCAGTTATTATATAAGGGTTGTGCTTCTGGTACAGTTCATGTGCACTAAAGCAACCACTAAGGGGACCACTAAGGGCACCACTAAGGGGACCACTTGAAAGGAAAGTGTCCTTGCTCACAACCTGAAGTTGTTATTTGTAGGACTTTCTGTTTTTGCAGTCAGTTCTAAAATACTTTACTGCAATGTCCAAAACAGTACCTGCTGTGTCAGAAAACGTGCTTTCAAGTAATGTTGGAAGATGTTTCATTGTAGATATCGGTGTCCTGCTGTGTGTGTGTGCCGTCTCTTAGAAATGGAAAAAGCACTGTTTCCTCATTGCATACACTAATGATCTATTTGTTTACCATGGCTCAGAGTGAAACAATGTTTTACTTTGAAACTCTGTGTTTCTGGCATTTCTTATGCACTGGTATTGGTCCAAGTTTCTCTGGCATTCCCCATTCAGAAAACTGTATTCATCATTAACCAGAGTAATATTCTCCTGGGGAGGAAGGGCCTGTCATGAACCCATTGACCGTACTAATTAAAGTCTAAATAATTTAGTAGAGTCAATGGTGTAAGGAATGGGCACAGATTGTCACATATATGTATTCTGGCCCTACTGTAGGAGGGGGATATCATCTCTCATCAGGATGATGTATCATCTCTCATCAGGATGATGTATCATCTCCCATCAGGATGATGTATCATCTCTCATCAGGATGATGTATCATCTCCCATCAGGATGGGGTATCTGCTCTCATCAGGATGATGTATCATCTCCCATCAGGATGATGTATGTATCATCTCTCATCAGGATGGGGTATCATTGCTCTCATCAGGATGGGGTATCATCTCTCATCAGGATGGGGTATCATCTCTCATCAGGATGGGGGATATCATCTGGGGTATCATCTCATCAGGATGGGGGATATTTGGATGGGGTATCTCTCTCATCAGGATGGGGTATCATCTCTCATCAGGATGGGGTATCATCTCTCATCAGGATGGGGTATCATCTCCAGGATGGGGTATCATCAGGATGGGGGGTATCATTGGATGGGGTATCTCTCTCATCAGGATGGGGTATCATCTCTCATCAGGATGGGGTATCATCTCTCATCAGGATGGGGTATCATCTCTCATCAGGATGGGGTATCATCTCTCATCAGGATGGGGTATCATCTCTCATCAGGATAGGGTCATCTCTCATCAGGATGGGGATGATCATCAGGATGGGGTATCTGCTCTCATCAGGATGGGGTATCTCTCTCATCAGGATGGGGTATCATCTCTCATCAGGATGGGGTATCATCTCTCATCAGGATGGGGTATCTCTCTCATCAGGATGGGGTATCATGGGGTATCATCAGGATGGGGTATCATCTCCCATCAGGATGGGGTATCATCTCTCATCAGGATGGGGTATCATCTCTCATCAGGATGGGGTATCATCTCATCAGGATCAGGATGGGGTATCATCTCTCATCAGGATGGGGTATCATCTCTCATCAGGATGGGGTATCATCTCTCATCAGGATGGGGTATCATCTCTCATCAGGATGGGGTATCATCTCTCATCAGGATGGGTATCATCTCTCATCAGGATGGGGTATCATCTCTCATCAGGGGGGTATCCTATCAGGATGATATGATCATAGGGGTCTATTAGAAAACCTGTGCAAAATATGAATGTTTAAATAGTTTGTCGGTAAGTGTGGCTCAGTTAGTTGAGCGCGGCGCTTGCCCTGCCAGAATCATGGGTTTTATCCCGCTGGGCCCACCCATATATAACATGTATGCACGCGTAACTGTGGATGAAAGCGTCTGCTAAGTGTCATGTATTACAGCCAGTATTCGGCTCAGTTTAGAAGGTCAAGGATTTGTCCGACCCCACCAAGGTGATTGGACCTATGGTAGACGATAGGTTATTTTGTGTTTATGCACAATATCTTTTGTGGTTATGCCCACTATCTTTCCCCTCACGTAGGCCGACAGTGTTTATGCAATTCATCCACTAGGCCAAACCCTGACAGGTAGCCTCTCTGTGGCCATATGTCCTCTCCTCTCTCCCAGTAGACACATCAGAGGATCAGTGGTGCGGTCAACCCTGTCTGGCACCAGGGAGGGGAGGGGGCAGGTAGTGTTCCCCCAGAGGGCTTCGTATCCTGGATCATCCATCCACCTGCCCCTGTGTCTGGCTGGACCCTGTACCCCTCGGATCAGAGCCTGAGGGTGAAGGAGGTTGTGGGTAAAGACACATGCTGGGAGGGGCAAGACACGGCTGTCTGCTTCCCTGATGGATGACTGCAAATGATTGCACTGCTGGGTGTGTGTGTGTCCTGTTTCCTGGGGGTGTTGGAGTTATGGGAAGAGGAACATGTGATAGGAGGGATTCATAGTAGGGTGGAATAAGGTTGAGATAAGAGCATCTTAATGTATTTATTTATACTTGTCATAATGTATATCAGGTCATATGTGAAGACATTTTTGGCAGATGTATCAACAGATAGCATCAACAGGTAGCATCAACAGGTAGCATCAACAGAGAGCATCAACAGGTAGCATCAACAGGTAGCATCAACAGAGAGCACCAACAGGTAGCATCAACAGAGAGCACCAACAGAGACACCATAAGCTATAGGACATGGTACCATGACAGCATCTAGTTACCAGCACCTAGTTAGACACACACACATACAAACACAGACAAACACACCAACAGCACAAACACACACGCAGCAAAGCATCTAGTTAACACACACATACAAACACAGACAAACACACAAACAACACGCACAAACACACACATTCACAAACACACACAAAACGAGGGGGAACGGGCGACCCCTTGTTTATTTTGGATGCCAGATCTAGTATATCCAATCTATGTCTGAGGAAAGGTGCTCAACAAGGAACAGAAATAGCAATGCATGTGAATTGTGTTCAGTACAGTGAGATAACGTAGTGTAACATTTTCCCCATTACCAGAAGCAGCTGCTCTTTCTCTGTTTTCTAATGTTATGGAGACTGGAAAGTTGTAATTAATAACTGGTGTTTGTTGTTTCTCGATGCAGAGCCTAAAATCTGAAAGGAAGAAAGAGAGAGTCGCAGCTTGCCAGAGTTATAATGATTGCAGTGCAGGTGCCTGGGAGATGCCCTTGAGAATGCGGTACAAGCGAGAACTTGGAAAAAAGTTTACATCCTGGGAGTTACAGCTGAGAGACACTGTATACAAACATTTAATTTACATTTAAGTCATTTAGCAGACGCTCTTATCCAGAGCGACTTACAAATTGGTGCATTCACCTTATGACATCCAGTGGAACAGCAACTTTACAATAGTGCATCTAAATCTTTTTGGTTATTTCCAAATGGATAAATGCTGGAGCCAAATGCTCCGGGGTGACTAGGATCAGATTCCCCTCCCCAATCTTAATCTTAATCAAAAGTAGGGGGAAATTCCAAACTGACCCAAGATCAGCGTCTTATGGCAACTTCACCCTACACCGAGCCAAATACTTGTCAAGGCTGACACAACACCTCAAGAGACGGTCGAAGTTTGAGGACAAATGAGCTCCACTGAAACAAAGTACATCAACACAGACTAGTGCTGTCATGCCTCATTATTTAGAAAGGCAGGGTATTGACAGGAAGGCAGCTACTCTGTGACTAAATGCCTCAGCTCAGATCGATGCCGAGTCATGAATGATGGCTAATATGGCCGCCGCCAAACACAGGGCGGTGACAAAGAATCGTCCCAGTGAGTTTGTCTGGCAACAAGGATAGATTTTCGTGCAGGGTAAAGGTGTCCATATTAGGAAAGAGTCACACATCCATGGATGTGACTCAGATACAACCTCCATGGATGTGGGACTGTCCTAATATGGATACCATACAGGGCTGTGTTTCTCCACCACAGGGATAAACAAACAGAATGATCATTAGCCTCAAGACTCATTCCCTATTATAATCAGCTGATGATGTGTTTTGTGTGTTAAGCAGTGGAGGGCGGTCCGAGTTTCTGAAGCTAGAGATTCCTTTTTGTTGATACTATATTGCCGGGTGATTCAGAGAAGTAGGCCAGAGACAACCACAGAGGGCTGTGGTGGTTGAATGGTAATAGAGGCTTGTTGTTGCCAGCCTTTTTCTGGGAAGTTCTGTGTGATGTGAAATCATGGGTCTGAAAGAAATATTACCTGGGATGATTGAATTTAATCTTTTTATAAGAATGAATGAAAGTCACATTATTAATAATTCAATTGACTGCCGCGCTGCCTGGCTCTGTTGTGGATTATACAAATGTAATCATATTAAATGATGCATGCTATTGCATAATTACAGCGATAAAAAATGTATGAGTCTACATGGGCCTCGGTTGTTTCGATCAAAGACGCCAATCATTAATTCCGTAAACAAGATCCAGAATTTGCAGAAGACTAGAGATGAAGTTTGAGGATGATCATGGATAGATTGTGTGCTGTCATATTGTAATGCCTAACCTCTAGCTCATTCACCATGAATACTGTAGCACAGTTGAAGAAAATGCATACATGGTAGACTTGTCCATATAGAAATATTGATCTCTAGTTTACACCTAATTATGACTGATCCAATCCTCACACATATTTCCTGGGTGGCCACAGTAATTATGGTTTTTGAATGAATGAATGAATGAATGAATGAATGAATGAATGAATGAATGAATGAAAGAATGGAGAATTGGATTTGTCACAAGCGTAAGACACAATAGAGACACACCTCTTTAATCTGGTGCCCCACATAGAGAGGTGGAATACCATTATCCTAGAGAGGAGAGGATCCAGGTTGTGCTGTGCCAGTACAGGGGATCAGACCCAGCGTGGGGAGCTGGGGACTGGGAGCTGGAGGCTGGGAGCTGGGTGCTGGAAGCTGGGAGCTGGGAGCTGGGAGCTGGGGAGCTGGGGCTGGGAGCTGGGGACTGGGAGCTGGGGACTGGGAGCTGGGGACTGGGAGCTGGGGGCTGGGAGCTGGGGGCTGGGAGCTGGGGACTGGGAGCTGGGAGCTGGGAGCTGGGGACTGGGGCTGGGGCTGGGAGCTGGGGGCTGGGGGCTGGGGACTGGGAGCTGGGGACTGGGGACTGGGGCTGGGGACTGGGGGCTGGGGACTGGGGGCTGGGAGCTGGGGGACTGGGAGCTGGGGGCTGGGAGCTGGGGGCTGGGAGCTGGGAGCTGGGGGCTGGGAGCTTACAGTGGTAGCGTTAGTGGTGGCGCCAGCAAGCGTGCCACAGAAGGCAGGGGCAGACAGCTGGGTGACCCTTGAGGATGCCAGACGGTGCCAGCCACCCCATTTGAGCCAGGCTGGCTGCCAAGCATTGTGGGAAGCATAAAGTAGTGTCTTTCTGGCTCTTGGGAAGTGAGACAAAGTGATATAGTAGCTGGTGTCTTGTTTCTCTGGAGATGCAGAGCCATTTTATTCATACTGTGACTCTGCCATGTTGTAATCTATAGCCTTGAGGCATCAGAACAGAGAATAGTCTGTCTGTCTAATCCACACCAGAGAAAGGGTGAGAACTGTGCACGGCATGCTGCTGTCATCTGGACTGGCTGTGTTGTACTGTAGTCTGCAGCTTGTGTTGTTGGACTGAGCTCATGTGATGTTGTTTTGGTTGGCCCCTGACTGGCACTGCTGGCTGGTAAAAGCCATCTGCACTGCAGCAGCGACCAAGCCCTGTCTTGTCCAAACCAAGCCCTGTCTTGTGCAAACCAAGCCCTGTCTTGTACAAACCAAGCCCCGTTGTCTTCTTGTCCAAACCAAGCCCTGTCTTGTGCAAACCAAGCCCTGTCTTGTGCAAACCAAGCCCTGTCTTGTCCAAACAAACCAAGCCCTGTCTTGTCCAAACCAAGCTCTGTCTTGTGCAAACCAAGCCCTGTCTTGTACAAACCAAGCCCTGTCTTGTACAAACCAAGCCCTGTCTTGTGCAAACCAAGCCCTGTCTTGTGCAAATCAAGCCCTGTCTTGTACAAACCAAGCCCTGTCTTGTCCAAACCAAGCCCTGTCTTGTGCAAACCAAGCCCTGTCTTGTGCAAACCAAGCCCTGTCTTGTGCAAACCAAGCCCTGTCTTGTGCAAACCAAGCCCTGTCTTGTGCAAACCAAGCCCTGTCTTGTACAAACCAAGCCCTGTCTTGTACAAACCAAGCCCTGTCTTGTGCAAACCAAGCCCTGTCTTGTCCAAACCAAGCCCTGTCTTGTGCAAACCAAGCCCTGTCTTGTGCAAACCAAGCCCTGTCTTGTACAAACCAAGCCCTGTCTTGTACAAACCAAGCCCTGTCTTGTGCAAACCAAGCCCTGTCTTGTGCAAACCAAGCCCTGTCTTGTACAAACCAAGCCCTGTCTTGTGCAAACCAAGCCCTGTCTTGTGCAAACCAAGCCCTGTCTTGTACAAACCAAGCCCTGTCTTGTACAAACCAAGCCCTGTCTTGTACAAACCAAGCCCTGTCTTGTGCAAACCAAGCCCTGTCTTGTCCAAACCAAGCCCTGTCTTGTGCAAACCAAGCCCTGTCTTGTGCAAACCAAGCCCTGTCTTGTCCAAACCAAGCCCTGTCTTGTCCAAACCAAGCCCTGTCTTGTACAAACCAAGCCCTGTCTTGTCCAAACCAAGCCCTGTCTTGTACAAACCAAGCCCTGTCTTGTACAAACCAAGCCCTGTCTTGTCCAAACCAAGCCCTGTCTTGTACAAACCAAGCCCTGTCTTGTCCAAACCAAGCCCTGTCTTGTCCAAACCAAGCCCTGTCTTGTCCAAACCAAGCCCTGTCTTGTACAAACCAAGCCCTGTCTTGTACAAACCAAGCCAGGCAGAGGAGCAGTGACATGCCACTGTCTATTTCCTCAAGGCATGTCTCATTCCCAGCATCTGCAAAATAACTATTTAATTGAGTTGAACACTGTTCAATTGGATTCTACTGGCAGTGACAGCCAGCCAGCCATTATGTTTATCAAATACTTGGTTTTCAATGCTAATCTAAAAAATGACATATTGAAACAATGTCAATCACATTGCCCTCTAAAGCCAATGCTCATAATGACTTCCATTTAGTCTGAATCCCCATCAGACTCATTCTGTGGTTAGGAAACAAGCCTTGTGAATAATGTCTAGAGATTCATCTATATCGACAGCCTGCCTGCCTCACCTATTATATATGAGTTCATTTCCTTTCAAGGCTTCTCAGACAAACAGCACACAGTTTGCTCACTCTTCTTCCAGGAAGGGGTTCTGTTGTTGTCTCATCCTGAGGCTACTAGATTCATCCCCCTTTCTCTCCATCCTGCTGCAATTAACCCCTCGTGGTCCAGCGCTGGCTCTTATTGGTCTGCGGGGCGTCTCTTGGCTATTAAGTGGGTGGCAGGCGGATCCTAACGGGAGGGAGGGGAATAGAGGGGAGGAGGGGTTTTGCGGAGCGATGGGGTAGGTGTCCCTCCACTCTCTGTAACTATCCGAGTGCAGTCGTGTCACAGCTAGCTGTACAGCCAGCCAGGGCAGGTGGGCTGGGCTCCTGACTCTAGTTAGGGTGCTATAGTCAGTCAGCCAACCAGGGAAGGAGCCAGGCAGGGAAGGAGAGCCTCAGCCAGCCAGTCGGTCCCTGTAACAACAGACAGCCATAATCCATCCATCCTTCCCAGAGAGGTGAGTGGGAGTCAGCTGGCTCCAACGCTTACCCCCCTTCACCCACACACACACACACGCACGCACGCACGCACGCACGCACGCACGCACACACACACACACACACACACACACACACACACACACACACACACACACACACACACACACACACACACACACACACACACACACACACACACACACACACACACACACACACACACACACACACACACACACACACACACACACACACACACACACACACACACACACACACACACACACACACACACACACACACACACACACACACACACACAAACACACGCTATTGATTGGTGTTCGTTTGGTGTGCTCTCTCAGACCAGTAGGGAATGACTTCTACTGATGGGACAGTTTACAGTTTGTCTTTGGCTAAGCTGGATGAGCCTGCTGGTTAAGAGAGAGGGAAAACATTGATTAAGGTCATTTAGCACGGCATGTTTTCTGACGTGTAATTGCGAGAGCCTCGGGGCTCAATAGCATTAGGGCTTGGATTACAGGACGGACTAACACGGCTAGAGCACTTTGAAAGCAGTTTCTTTGAAAGTGTCCCCATTATGGCGTCGACGTGTGTCTCACAATTCACTTCACCCTACACTGCTCTAAACCGTGTTCAGCCTTTTATTCTCTTTGTTTTGAGGTGGAATGGGTGTCACAGATTGATCCTGAGTGTATTTCATGGTATTAAGCGAATGAGTGTCATGGTATTTCATGGTATTAAGCGAATGGGTGTCAACTCGAAAAGGACTGTTTATCTCTTTGGATTTATCGTCTTAACATTTTCATGATTCTTCTGAAGGAACGGTGATGAGGTCCTTGATTCATACATACGGTCACTTTCCATTTAGTATTGAAGACAAACCGTTTATGAAAACACCTCAGGGCGTACTCCACCTCCCAACAGAGTCTCTGTGGCTGCATTTAGAACGCAAACAGTTCTTTACAAAAGGCGCCAAATGAAAGAACTGTGTGGATGAATGTGCTTGTCATTGTGTTGAGAAATGCGGAGGGAACACATCACTGTATCTTCTTATTGTGAGAGTCTGGGTGATGTGTGGGAGTTTGGGTCGCTGTTACACAAGAAGTCCTCAGAGAAAGGGTCACATGCTACTGTCGATGCCGGTCACACACACACAACACCACAAGGTACTCTTCTGAAAAGACATGCATTCCTCTGTTCATCTCTGTATTACAGAGTCTTTACAGTCGTCCGTTCTACATGCTGCAAATAGCATTGAAATCGTCTGGGTTTTTTCTCCCTTCGCCGAGCAACACTTACAGTATTGAATATTGCATGAGACGCTGTTTGCATGGATGAGAGGAGCCATTTCATTGCACTCTATGTTTGGAAAGTATGTGCCACAATCCATAGTAGGAAACACAAGCATCAATACTAGACACTGCCGTTGTTATTAAACCTGAGGGAAATCTAGCACATCAAGAGAAAAGGCTTCTGGGTTTACAGGAAGTCTTCAGTGTGTATTGTGACTTTCCTAAAGTTTATTTTCTGGATATGATATATTGTATACAGTACCAGTCAGTAGTTTGGACACTTTGTTTATTTGTTCTATTTTCTACGTTGTAGAATAATAGTGAAGACATCAGAACTATGAAATAACACATATGGAATCATGTAGTAACCAAAAAAGTGTTAAACAAATCAACATTTCCACCGATCTAATGTCCATTGCTCGTGTTTCTTGGCCCAAGCAAGTCTCTTCTTCTTATTGGTGTCCTTTAGTAGTGGTTTATTTGCAGCAATTCGACCATGAAGGCCTGATTCACACAGTCTCGTCTGAACTTTTGATGTTGATGTGTCTGTTACTTGAACTCTGAAGCATTTATTTGGGCTGCAATCTGAGGTGCAGTTAACTCTAATGAACATATCCTCTGCAGCAGAGGTAACTCTGGGTCTCCCTTTCCTGTGGTGGTCCTCATGAGAGCCAGTTTCATCATAGCGCTTGATGGTTTTTTGCGACGGCACTTGAAGAAACGTTCAAAGTTCTTAACATTTTCCGTATTGACTGACCTTCATGTCTTAAAGTAATGCTGGACTGTGCTTATTTTGCTTATTTAGCTGTTCTTGCCATAATATGGACTTGGAGCAAATAGTCCATAGCATGGACTTTTACCAAATATTCTGTATACCACCCTTACCTTGTCATAACACAACTGATTGGCTCAAACACATTAAGTTAATTTAACGCACCGTTAACTTTTAAGAAGTCACACCTGTTAATTGAAATGCATTCCAGGTGACTACCTCATGAATCTGTTTGAGAGAATGCCAAGAGTGTGCAAAGTTGTCATCAAGGCAAGGGTGGCTTTGAAGAATCTCAAATATAAAATATATTTAGATTTGTTTAACACTTTTTTGGTTACTACATGATTCCATATGTTTTATTTGATAGTTTTGATGTCTTATATAGTTTCCTACAATGTAAAAATAAATAAAAAACCCTGAATGAGTTTGACTGGTGCTGTACATGATATACCGCAGGGGGAATCAACATGCTCTACATCTAGCAACATATCGAGACACACAGCGGGACTTACACGTTGTTGTTTATTAAAGAGCTTGTGACTCAAACACCTATACTGTTAGTGTTGACATAGCTTCAGGGCTGTGATAGGGTTATTGGCAATAGCTGTGAGCTCTGTCTGGGGCCGGGCCCCTAGAGATATGGAGAGGCCCCTAGCGTGTGTCTCCCATTCGCAGCTCTGAGGGACTCGCTGCCTGTCAGAGACATCACTGATGATTCCATCAGGGGCTGGTGCCTTGGGATGCACCTCTATTAAATATTCAGCCAATACAGGCATGCTCTCAGGACAGCCCTCAGGGGTCCTCCTGTAAACTGGCCTTGGCTGCACTAAGCTAGGCTGAGGTGGGAGAGGAGTTAAATACCTTTAGGTAGTACTGTAGGGTTACTTTACCTGTACTGTATATTAGTTATTACTACATTTGCACACACTGTATATATATTTTTCTATTGTGTTATTGACTGTACGTTTGTTTATCCCATGTGTAACTCTGTGTTGTTTGTGTCGCACTGCTTTGCTTTATCTTGAGAACTTGTTTTCCATTGGCCTACCTGGTTAAATCAAGGTGAACTAAAAAATAAATTAATAAAGTTATCGCTATTGTATATCTATAGTGCATGTTGTTGAAGGGTGAGTTTATTCATTCATCAATATAATCAAGTCATTAACTCGCCCCTGTCCTCCAGTGCTTTATAACAATGTATTGACAATGTAATCAAACCCGGTTTGAGTAACAAAGCCTTTATTCTGAGATGTGTTATCAGTAAATGTCCCTTCTAACATGATGCTTGATTTGTAGGTCACTTTTTGTGAAGTATTATTTGTCTTCCTAACTACTCCTTCTTCTAGCCAAATACAACCATTCTGAATTGCACATTAGAGTCAGTCACTTAATTAAAGCAATTGACTTACCACCACAAAAGAGAAATCAAAAGGGTTAGTTAGCGTTACGATTATATGCTTATTTTTTAAAGAACAATCCAGATCGCCCCAAGTCTGTGACAGTCAACACGTTCTAACTGGGACAAATTGGGGTGGAAAATAGCAGAGAATTATAATCTTATTTCCCAGCACTTTGTAGACTAATTAATATTACTTTGGATTGTCAGCATTGTGTTAAGAAGACCACCGCAGGAGGGAAGAGGGAATTGTACCCAATGTGTCACAGCTGAGAGTGAGAGAGAGACAATTTACTCACTTTTAGAAAATAATTTGAAGGCAGTGTAGATTTTAAACAGCCATCTGTTTTAGTTCTGCTCATTAGTGTGGCAGCCAATAATAACACAGGCTAAGTAGCTATTTGGATATCCAAACAGTATCATATGGATAGATAGTCATCACTTGTTAGCTGTTAGTCAAGGCTGACACTCTCACAAGATTTCATACTATTTCCTTGAAAACCATCCCTGTAAATTTGTGATTTAGACTCAATTTGGGATACGGTATATAAAAGCCATCCCTTCTTCACAGGAAATTAGCCTCCCCTCTCTACTCAATCCTCCCAAATAGACAGTGCCACCGTCGATGTTATCAAAAGTGATGGATTTGGTGGGGGAATTGAAAGTATATCAGATAAGAGACTCTTTCCTTTATGTCTGGTCTTCTCTCACAGAAGACTCACCTTATAGATTGATCAGGAGTTTGATGTGTAAGATTGGGCATAAAGGCCTATTGACGCTGTACAGTAGTATAGTTTTTATCTCACGAAATGTTTAGTATTTATCTCATGTATTTCTTATATTATTAGTAACATAGTATGTACTGTATCTCATGAAATGTTAGAAAGTTTAGGAGCTCTATTTTGTCTTACTATTCTGGCCCGGTTGCCTATGCAGTACGCAGTAATCCAAAGGTATTGATCATCAGAAAGGAGACACGAGTCATCTAAGGGCCGGTCTCTCCCCACTTCCCAAAATGGGGATTTAGGTTCCTCTGAGACGCTGATAGATCCGTTCCAAATAGCACCCTATTCCCTTGTACTGCACTACTATGCTACCAGTTCCTCTGAGACGCTGATAGATCCGTTCCAAATAGCACCCTATTCCCTTGTACTGCACTACTATGATAACAGTTCCTCTGAGACGCTGATAGATCCATTCCAAATAGCACCCTATTCCCTTGTACTGCATTACTATGATAACAGTTTTTGGACTCTTAGACGTGTCTCTGTCTGCCCTCTTCTTGTCTGTTACCCAAGGATACCTGGTCTCTGGAGACGTTTAGGAAAGGGACATCACATTCCCCCCTGTTGGTGTTGTAGTTGTGAAGAACACAGGACCGGCTCTAGCCTTTTAGGGGCCCTAAGTGAGATGTATTCCGTTTTAAAGCTCATTTTCTGCAGTTCTACACATTTTGCCATGTTAATGATATCTGAGTGAGAGTGACTAACTAAATCAATGCTGGCCCCCTGGAGGTCAGGGCTTTAGGGCACGTGCCCTGCGTGACCGGTCAGTATTCGGCCATGATTATTAGTTTAGATAGCTGGCTAGACTAATTTACCAGTCTAAGAATTGTTAGCTGACATGGCTTATTGAGTGACTGAGATAACAACAACAAAATTGCTGATGCACAACCAACTTTCTGACTTGCACCGTGTGTATTTTTCTATTCTAACTCGCAACAGTAAGTTGAGACCCCGACTGAGTTTATAAACAGGTTGGGCGCCCCTTAGCAGCCTGGGGCCGGCCCTGGAAGAACAGGACAGGTTTCTTTATTTTCAGAGGGGCACATCTAAGTAGAAAGACAATGTGACCTGACAAAAGCTGCTGTCACTATGGAAACTCAAGCGTTAGCCCTTGGTGCATTCTTGATCCTGAGTGCCATCATCGTCGAGTCAGAAGTTTATCTCTCCATGTTCCATTCTAGGAAGGGAAAGTCACTGTCAGCCAACACAAGTGCTTTGGATGCTGAAGTGCCTTTCACTTTAAGCACCAACTGACTCTGTTTGAGATCAGGTCAGTGCAGCTCTTGCGGTGAAACGACAATTAAACGTTTGATGTTAGAGTAGCTGGTGATCTTTGAAATGGCTTGTTCACAAAGTAACCACTTTGATTGATTCGCTGTAAATACATCCAGGCTTTTAATGTGTCAAAGCAATGGGATACAAACTAGCTTGATAGCGTAGCTACACAGAAGCCCCATACATTTCTCTCCCAGACAATGGGTACGTTTACATGCACACAATACTATGATTATTGTGAATACCCAGATTGTGAATAGCTAATCATTCAAAAGAGTTTTTTTAAATCTAGGTGTTTTAATCGGAGTGTGCTGCTTACTTGGAATATGACCTTAAGCTGGTTGAGATAATCAGAGTAAGATGTTTATGGCATACTCGACCTATTACCATAATCAGTTTGTTATTGAATTATTAGTGTGCATATAAACATACTCAATGGAAAGGCTCAAAGGCTCAACTGATGCCATCTAATCCAATGCCACTAGTCCTGAATCAGGGCTTAACGAGCGGTGTGGCCAATTACCACCTACAACACTAAGCACATGTCCTGAATCAGGACTTAACGAGCGGTGTGGCCAATTACCACCTACAACACTAAGCACATGTCCTGAATCAGGGCTTAACGAGCGGTGTGACCAATTACCACCTACAACACTAAGCACCTGTCCTGAATCAGGACTTAACGAGCGGTGTGGCCAATTACCACCTACAACACTAAGCACATGTCCTGAATCAGGACTTAACGAGCGGTGTGGCCAATTACCACCTACAACACTAAGCACATGTCCTGAATCAGGACTTAACGAGCGGTGTGGCCAATTACCACCTACAACACTAAGCACATGTCCTGAATCAGGACTTAACGAGCGGTGTGGCCAATTACCACCTACAACACTAAGCACATGTCCTGAATCAGGACTTAACGAGCGGTGTGGCCAATTACCACCTACAACACTAAGCACATGTCCTGAATCAGGACTTAACGAGCGGTGTGGCCAATTACCACCTACAACACTAAGCACATGTCCTGAATCAGGACTTAACGAGCGGTGTGGCCAATTACCACCTACAACACTAAGCACCTGTCCTGAATCAGGACTTAACGAGCGGTGTGGCCAATTACCACCTACAACATTCTCAACATAGACACAATTAATTAACTGTCTGATAGTATGCTTTTAATGTCGTAGTAATGAAAATAGCATCTAGGCCCGTTGAAGCAAACAATCAATACCACCATCAATTAAAACAATGAGGAAGTGAATAAATGTTTCTCGTGAAGATCTGCATCTTCACACATGATGATTCAATCACTCACCCTGGGCACGGTCATCATTGAGACTGCCTCCTAATAATAGAGTTTGGGGACAAATGAAATGGCAAAATGATAAATGACATATGGCCAATGAGAAATTGGCTATCGTGAAATGGAATCCATGCCAGACAGGCCACAGGCAATTTATAGTTTCCATTTATTTCATGGAATTGAGATGTTCAGAGACCTATATTCCAAAAAGATGGAGGATGAGAATTCCCATTTAACTGTCAAGGATTCCATTTGTACAGATCAAACTTTTGCTCCAATTGAAATAGTTTCCAGCTCTACATACAGTACAGTTAGAAAACTGGCCCTTTCCAGCTCTACATACAGTACAGTTAGAAAACTGGCCCTTTCCAGCTCTACATACAGTACAGTTAGAAAACTGGCCCTTTCCAGCTCTACATACAGTACAGTTAGAAAACTGGCCCTTTCCAGAATACAGTACAGTTAGAAAACTGGCCCTTTCCAGCTCTACATACAGTACAGTTAGAAAACTGGCCCTTTCCAGCTCTACATACAGTACAGTTAGAAAACTGGCCCTTTCCAGCTCTACATACAGTACAGTTAGAAAACTGGCCCTTTCCAGCTCTACATACAGTACAGTTAGAAAACTGGCCCTTTCCAGCTCTACATACAGTACAGTTAGAAAACGTGCCCTTTCCAGCTCTACATACAGTACAGTTAGAAAACTGGCCCTTTCCAGCTCTACATACAGTACAGTTAGAAAACTGGCCCTTTCCAGCTCTACATACAGTACAGTTAGAAAACTGGCCCTTTCCAGCTCTACATACAGTACAGTTAGAAAACATGCCCTTTCCAGCTCTACATACAGTACAGTTAGAAAACGTGCCCTTTCCAGCTCTACATACAGTACAGTTACTGGCCCTTTCCAGCTCTACATACAGTACAGTTAGAAAACATGCCCTTTCCAGCTCTACATACAGTACAGTTAGAAAACTGGCCCTTTCCAGCTCTACATACAGTACAGTTAGAAAACTGGCCCTTTCCAGCTCTACATACAGTACAGTTAGAAAACATGCCCTTTCCAGCTCTACATACAACAGTTAGAAAACTGGCCCTTTCCAGTCTGAATACAGTTAGAAAACTGGCCCTTTCCAGCTCTACATACAGTACAGTTAGAAAACTGGCCCTTTCCAGCTCTACATACAGTACAGTTAGAAAACATGCCCTTTCCAGCTCTACATGTACAGTTAGAAAACTGGCCCTTTCCAGCTCTACATACAGTACAGTTAGAAAACTGGCCCTTTCCAGCTCTACATACAGTACAGTTAGAAAACATGCCCTTTCCAGCTCTACATACAGTACAGTTAGAAAACTGGCCCTTTCCAGCTCTACATACAGTACAGTTAGAAAACTGGCCCTTTCCAGCTCTACATACAGTACAGTTAGAAAACATGCCCTTTCCAGCTCTACATACAGTACAGTTAGAAAACTGGCCCTTTCAGCTCTACATACAGTACAGTTAGAAAACATGCCCTTTCAGCTCTACATACAGTACAGTTAGAAAACTGAATCATACAGTACAGTTAGAAAACTGGCCCTTTCCAGCTCTACATACAGTACAGTTAGAAAACTGGCCCTTTCCAGCTCTACATACAGTACAGTTAAAAACTGGCCCTTTCCAATCTACATACAGTACAGTTAGAAAACTGGCCCTTTCCAGCTCTACATACAGTACAGTTACATGCCCTTTCCAGCTCTACATACAGTACAGTTAGAAAACTGGCCCTTTCCAGCTCTACATACAGTACAGTTAGAAAACATGCCCTTTCAGCTCTACATACAGTACAGTTAGAAAACATGCCCTTTCCAGCTCTACATACAGTACAGTTAGAAAACTGGCCCTTTCCAGCTCTACATACAGTACAGTTAGAAAACATGCCCTTTCCAGCTCTACATACAGTACAGTTAGAAAACTGGCCCTTTCCAGCTCTACATACAGTACAGTTAGAAAACTGGCCCTTTCCAGCTCTACATACAGTACAGTTAGAAAACTGGCCCTTTCCAGCTCTACATACAGTACAGTTAGAAAACATGCCCTTTCAACTCTACATACAGTACAGTTAGAAAACTGGCCCTTTCCAGCTCTACATACAGTACAGTTAGAAAACTGGCCCTTTCCAGCTCTACATACAGTACAGTTAGAAAACTGGCCCTTTCCAGCTCTACATACAGTACAGTTAGAAAACTGGCCCTTTCCAGCTCTACATACAGTACAGTTAGAAAACTGGCCCTTTCCAACTCTACATACAGTACAGTTAGAAAACTGGCCCTTTCCAGCTCTACATACAGTACAGTTAGAAAACTGGCCCTTTCCAGCTCTACATACAGTACAGTTAGAAAACTGGCCCTTTCCAGCTCTACATACAGTACAGTTAGAAAACTGGCCCTTTCCAGCTCTACATACAGTACAGTTAGAAAACTGGCCCTTTCCAGCTCTACATACAGTACAGTTAGAAAACATGCCCTTTCCAGCTCTACATACAGTACAGTTAGAAAACATGCCCTTTCCAACTCTACATACAGTACAGTTAGAAAACTGGCCCTTTCCAGCTCTACATACAGTACAGTTAGAAAACATGCCCTTTCCAGCTCTACATACAGTACAGTTAGAAAACATGCCCTTTCCAGCTCTACATACAGTACAGTTAGAAAACTGGCCCTTTCCAGCTCTACATACAGTACAGTTAGAAAACTAGTTTCCAACTCTACATACAGTACAGTTAGAAAACATGCCCTTTCCAGCTCTACATACAGTACAGTTAGAAAACTGGCCCTTTCCAGCTCTACATACAGTACAGTTAGAAAACATGCCCTTTCCAACTCTACATACAGTACAGTTAGAAAACTGGCCCTTTCCAGCTCTACATACAGTACAGTTAGAAAACTGGCCCTTTCCAGCTCTACATACAGTACAGTTAGAAAACTGGCCCTTTCCAGCTCTACATACAGTACAGTTAGAAAACTGGCCCTTTCCAGCTCTACATACAGTACAGTTAGAAAACTGGCCCTTTCCAGCTCTACATACAGTACAGTTAGAAAACTGGCCCTTTCCAGCTCTACATACAGTACAGTTAGAAAACTGGCCCTTTCCAACTCTACATACAGTACAGTTAGAAAAACTCTACATACAGGCCCTTTCCAGCTCTACATACAGTACAGTTAGAAAACTGGCCCTTTCCAGCTCTACATACAGTACAGTTAGAAAACATTTTCCAGCTCTACATACAGTACAGTTAGAAAACTGGCCCTTTCCAGCTCTACATACAGTACAGTTAGAAAACTGGCCCTTTCCAGCTCTACATACAGTACAGTTAGAAAACATGGCCCTTTCCAGCTCTACATACAGTACAGTTAGAAAACATGCCCTTTCCAACTCTACATACAGTACAGTTAGAAAACTGGCCCTTTCCAGCTCTACATACAGTACAGTTAGAAAACATGCCCTTTCCAACTCTACATACAGTACAGTTAGAAAACATGCCCTTTCCAACTCTACATACAGTACAGTTAGAAAACTGGCCCTTTCCAGCTCTACATACAGTACAGTTAGAAAACATGCCCTTTCCAACTCTACATACAGTACAGTTAGAAAACTGGCCCTTTCCAGCTCTACATACAGTACAGTTAGAAAACTGGCCCTTTCCAGCTCTACATACAGTACAGTTAGAAAACTGGCCCTTTCCAGCTCTACATACAGTACAGTTAGAAAACTGGCCCTTTCCAGCTCTACATACAGTACAGTTAGAAAACAGTACCCTTTCCAACTGCTTTCTACATACAGTACAGTTAGAAAACTGGCCCTTTCCAGCTCTACATACAGTACAGTTAGAAAACTGGCCCTTTCCAGCTCTACATACAGTACAGTTAGAAAACTGGCCCTTTCCAGCTCTACATACAGTACAGTTAGAAAACTGGCCCTTTCCAACTCTACATACAGTACAGTTAGAAAACATGCCCTTTCCAGCTCTACATACAGTACAGTTAGAAAACTGGCCCTTTCCAGCTCTACATACAGTACAGTTAGAAAACAGTTAGAAAACCCCTTTCCAGCTCTACATACAGTACAGTTAGAAAACTGGCCCTTTCCAGCTCTACATACAGTACAGTTAGAAAACTGGCCCTTTCCAGCTCTACATACAGTACAGTTAGAAAACTGGCCCTTTCCAGCTCTACATACAGTACAGTTAGAAAACTGGCCCTTTCCAGCTCTACATACAGTACAGTTAGAAAACTGGCCCTTTCCAGCTCTACATACAGTACAGTTAGAAAACTGGCCCTTTCCAGCTCTACATACAGTACAGTTAGAAAACTGGCCCTTTCCAACTCTACATACAGTACAGTTAGAAAACTGGCCCTTTCCAGCTCTACATACAGTACAGTTAGAAAACATGCCCTTTCCAACTCTACATACAGTACAGTTAGAAAACTGGCCCTTTCCAACTCTACATACAGTACAGTTAGAAAACTGGCCCTTTCCAGCTCTACATACAGTACAGTTAGAAAACATGCCCTTTCCAACTCTACATACAGTACAGTTAGAAAACATGCCCTTTCCAACTCTACATACAGTACAGTTAGAAAACTGGCCCTTTCCAGCTCTACATACAGTACAGTTAGAAAACATGCCCTTTCCAGCTCTACATACAGTACAGTTAGAAAACTGGCCCTTTCCAGCTCTACATACAGTACAGTTAGAAAACTGGCCCTTTCCAGCTCTACATACAGTACAGTTAGAAAACTGGCCCTTTCCAGCTCTACATACAGTACAGTTAGAAAACATGCCCTTTCCAACTCTACATACAGTACAGTTAGAAAACTGGCCCTTTCCAGCTCTACATACAGTACAGTTAGAAAACTGGCCCTTTCCAGCTCTACATACAGTACAGTTAGAAAACTGGCCCTTTCCAGCTCTACATACAGTACAGTTAGAAAACTGGCCCTTTCCAGCTCTACATACAGTACAGTTAGAAAACTGCCCTTTCCAACTCTACATACAGTACAGTTAGAAAACTGGCCCTTTCCAGCTCTACATACAGTACAGTTAGAAAACTGGCCCTTTCCAGCTCTACATACAGTACAGTTAGAAAACTGGCCCTTTCCAGCTCTACATACAGTACAGTTAGAAAACTGGCCCTTTCCAGCTCTACATACAGTACAGTTAGAAAACTGGCCCTTTCCAGCTCTACATACAGTACAGTTAGAAAACATGCCCTTTCCAGCTCTACATACAGTACAGTTAGAAAACTGGCCCTTTCCAACTCTACATACAGTACAGTTAGAAAACTGGCCCTTTCCAGCTCTACATACAGTACAGTTAGAAAACATGCCCTTTCCAGCTCTACATACAGTACAGTTAAAAACATGCCCTTTCCAGCTCTACATACAGTACAGTTAGAAAACTGGCCCTTTCCAGCTCTACATACAGTACAGTTAGAAAACATGCCCTTTCCAACTCTACATACAGTACAGTTAGAAAACTGGCCCTTTCCAGCTCTACATACAGTACAGTTAGAAAACTGGCCCTTTCCAACTCTACATACAGTACAGTTAGAAAACTGGCCCTTTCCAACTCTACATACAGTACAGTTAGAAAACTGGCCCTTTCCAACTCTACATACAGTACAGTTAGAAAACATGCCCTTTCCAACTCTACATACAGTACAGTTAGAAAACATGCCCTTTCCAACTCTACATACAGTACAGTTAGAAAACTGGCCCTTTCCAGCTCTACATACAGTACAGTTAGAAAACATGCCCTTTCCAGCTCTACATACAGTACAGTTAGAAAACTGGCCCTTTCCAGCTCTACATACAGTACAGTTAGAAAACATGCCCCTTTCCAGCTCTACATACAGTACAGTTAGAAAACATGCCCTTTCCAGCTCTACATACAGTACAGTTAGAAAACGTGCCCTTTCCAACTCTACATACAGTACAGTTAGAAAACGTGCCCTTTCCAGCTCCGTCTTCTTAACAGGCTCACCCTGTTATCATTGCAAAGGGGAATGATTTTATTATTGTATAACCAACTGTGAACTTGATATTTAAATTCCTGGTGTTATCCAATGCTGATATGAATAGCTTTCAATCCCTTTGAAAAGCACGAAAGAGGTTGTAAAAATCAATGAGCAGGGAGAACCCACCCGTGCATGTCCACACTGTTATATCTTTCAGAGGAACACCCACACATCTCTCCCAACACCCATTGTGAGCCTTTCATACAACTCATTAGTTTCTCCTTTTGAGCCTGTCTTTGGGTTTCAGCTTTGTCTTGGATGAGTTATAGATGTCAGAGGAGAAGTAATGTTCACTCGACTAAAATGGAATTAGCAAACTATCCTAGCAATGACAATTGATTCACGTTTCTAAGGGATTGGAAGTCATCTCTGATCTGTCATCTCTGGTATGTCATCTCTGGTATGTCATCTCCCATATGTGGTAGAGGACAGTTGCTCAGTCACATATGATTGAATTGAGACTACAATACTTCAGGGTTTATTGTTTCATGTCCTTGAGCAGGTTAAATCCTCTCCTCTCTCCCCTCTTAGACAGTCGATAAGGTTCCCACACGTTGTTGGTTCATTTGTCGTATTTCTTTAGTTCCCTGTATGTATGACTGTAGCTATGCTGGATCAAATTGGCTGCATTTTCCTCTGAGACTCAATTTCTAGCTTTAGTGAGGTGATCAGATTCTAAATGTTAATTCATGCTAGAGATACATACACGCAGATTGTCATGGCAACCATCCACTGTGTGTGTGTGTGTGTGTGTGTGTGTGTGTGTGTGTGTGTGTGTGTGTGTGTGTGTGTGTGTGTGTGTGTGTGTGTGTGTGTGTGTGTGTGTGTGTGTGTGTGTGTGTGTGTGTGTGTGTGTGTGCCTGCCTGAGCCTGAGACGGAGAGAGAACTAATACATTATTATTGAGGGGGATTTATTAGGTATGATAGGAGAAAATGGAATTGGACATGACTGAAACATATTTCTGGAGATCCCAATCTCTGGAGCTGTGGTAATTAAACAGCGTGTGCAGAAATGATCACTGGTTGAACCATATGGCCTTTGTTTAGGGGTTCTGGGTACATCACCTGCATAATAACCAGACCAGTGTTCAGATACTATTTGAAATCATTTTAAATACTTTATCTGGGCTTGATGATTCCGCTTGCCTGACGCAATGGAACCGATAGAATAGTTTCAAAACTGAAAAACCCACCCACCCACACTCCAGCCAGGCTCAAACAAACACTCAAAGTATTGGAAAGATTTTAAATAGTATTTGAACCCAGGCCTTATAAGAAAGTCAAAACCATCCAATGATGTCATGCTAACATGTTCCATACATCCCATATACAGTCCCGATCCATACATCACATATATAGTCCTGATGCATACATTACATATATAGTCCTGATGCATACATCACATACATCCCGATATAGTCCTGATCCATACATCACATATATAGTCCTGATCCATACATCCCATATACAGTCCCGATCCATACATCCCATATATAGTCCTGATCCATACATCACATATATAGTCCTGATCCATACATCACATATATAGTCCTTATCCATACATCACATATATAGTCCTGATCCATACATCACATATATAGTCCTGATCCATACATCACATATATAGTCCTGATCCATACATCACATATACAGTCCTGATCCATACATCATATATAGTCCTGATCCATACATCACATCCTGATCCATACATCACATATATAGTCCTGATGCATACATCACATATATAGTCCTGATCCATACATCACGTATATAGTCCTGATCCATACATCACATATATAGTCCTGATCCATACATCACATATACAGTCCTGATCCATACATCACATATATAGTCCTGATCCATACATCACATATATAGTCCTGATCCATACATCACATATATAGTCCTGATCCATACATCACATATATAGTCCTGATCCATACATCACATATATAGTCCCGATCCATACATCACATATATAGTCCTGATCCATACATCACATATACAGTCCCGATCCATACATCACATATATAGTCCTGATCCATACATCACATATACAGTCCTGATCCATACATCACATATATAGTCCTGATCCATACATCACATATATAGTCCTGATCCATACATCACATATATAGTCCTGATCCATACATCACATATACAGTCCTGATCCATACATCACATATATAGTCCTGATCCATACATCACATATACATACATCCATATATAGTCGATCCATACATCACATATATAGTCCTGATCCATACATCACATATACAGTCCCGATCCATACATCCCATATATAGTCCTGATCCATACATCACATATACAGTCCCGATCCATACATCACATATATAGTCCTGATCCATACATCACATATACAGTCCCGATCCATACATCACATATATAGTCCTGATGCATACATACATCACATATATAGTCCTGATCCATACATCACATATACAGTCCTGATCCATACATCACATATATAGTCCTGATCCATACATCACATATATAGTCCTGATCCATACATCACATATATAGTCCTGATCCATACATCACATATATAGTCCTGATCCATACATCACATATACAGTCCCGATCCATACATCACATATATAGTCCTGATCCATACATCACATATACAGTCCTGATCCATACATCACATATATAGTCCTGATCCATACATCACATATATAGTCCTGATCCATACATCACATATATAGTCCCTGATGCATACATCACATATATAGTCCTGATCCATACATCACATATATAGTCCTGATCCATACATCACATATATAGTCCTGATCCATACATCACATATATAGTCCATCCATACATCACATATATAGTCCTGATCCATACATCACATATATAGTCCTGATCCATACATCACATATATAGTCCTGATCCATACATCACATATATAGTCCCGATCCATACATCACATATACATCACATATCCATAGTCCTGATCCATACATCACATATATAGTCCTGATCCATACATCACATATATAGTCCTGATCCATACATCACATATATAGTCCTGATCCATACATCACATATACAGTCCCGATCCATACATCACATATATAGTCCTGATCCATACATCACATATATAGTCCTGATCCATACATCACATATATAGTCCTGATCCATACATCACATATACAGTCCTGATCCATACATCACATATATAGTCCTGATCCATACATCACATATATAGTCCTGATCCATACATCACGTATATAGTCCTGATCCATACATTACATATATAGTCATGCATACATTACATATAGTCCTGATCCATACATCACATATATAGTCCTGATCCATACATCACATATACAGTCCTGATCCATACATCACATATATAGTCATGTTTTGACCCTGCTGGTGATCTATGAATGTTTGAACATTTTGAAGAGTGATGTGGCCTTAATGGCCATGTACTCTTATAACCTCCACTAGGTTCCTGCCTTTCTAGGGAGTTTTTCCTTGCCACCGCTTCTACATCTACATCTGCATTGCTTGCTGTTTGGGATTTTAGCCTGGGTTTCTGCATAAGCACTTTGTGACATGTTATGATATAAAAGGGCTTCATAAATACATTTTATTTGTTGAGAAATTATCCCAGGATACACAATACCCAGATGTCAATAGCCTAATGAAGATTTAAAGAGGGCCACCGCCACTCAATGTACTAATTAGAGAGGATAAATGATCAACAACAGTGATAGATGGGAGGAGGTGATGGAAATTGAGCGAATCCCCACCCACGACAGAGATTGCTTGTTTCCGGCATATCTCCTGGCTCCCTGGGGACTGATCGTATGCTATCCATTTGTTGTTTGTATGCTGTTCTTTGTATGACATTTTAATATTTGATTATTAACCAATGATATTAGGCCACTCTTGGCCATGATTACAGACACCTGTGTCTTTTGACACTATATAAACGAGTCATCCCGCAGTGTTTGTGATTATACCCTGATGAAGACAGCTTGGCTGTTGAAACGTTGGTAATTACATTTTTGCATCTGAGCTCCTAGAGTGTGCGGCTCTCTTTTATTTTCAAGTTTTCTACTCCGCTAGCCAGCACCTCGTCTTAATAGGTGTGCGTTTCTTTTTCTTCTACAACGCATAGTGCACCTCGAGGTGAAGTTTCCCCTAGGTACAGATCCAGGATCACCTTCCCCTCCACAAATCATTAAGTTAACCATTAGTCAGGGAAATGCAAAACTGACTCAAGATCAGTGTCTAGGGGCAACCTCACCCTACACAGAGTGCATTACCTGCAGGTTGGAAAGGGTTTCTCTTTTGCACGGTGCAGAGATGCACGTTTCTGAGTTTACCTGAAGGGTTACTGGAAGGGTGAAGGAGAGGATTGTTGGTATTTGTGGAGGGATGACAAAATGGAATGAAAGATTGATATGGTGGGAAGATGGATGGCTTCTGTCTTTATCACTCATCTCTCTCTCTCTCTCTCTCTCTCTCTCTCGTAGTTGGGATGACAGCAGTTCAGTCAGCAGCGGTCTCAGTGACACTGTAGATAACATCAGCACAGACGATCTGAACACGCCCACCTACCCTGCCATCACATCGTCACCACGCAAGAACAAGGCAGCCCAGGTACAGTACACCATGGAGTGTAAATGAAGGCAGTAGGCTTGTCCGAGCCTGAACAACCCATAGAGCCTATATCTTGTTTATTCTCTTATAAATGAACAAGAATAGAGTATATCCATGCTAACTGTGAGTAATGATACTGAAGCATCACTGTCTTTGCACTTGCTTAATTTAAAACAGGGACTTGTCTGTCATACTTTTTATGTGTAACAATGAGGTATATCACTGTAGTCTGGAAAGGAAGCTGTTTACTTTGTTTTAATTGGCTTTCAAGAGAGAAAGCCAAGGAAATGTACAGCAGAACCCATTCCTTGTGCAGTGTTCAGGGAGCATGGTAAAAATAGCCAAGTATGTTTGCCTTGTGGAAACCTCAACAGATTGATCTCTTAAGAGACTGCTGGTGTGGTTAGTGAGGGGGGGGTTCACCATCTGTCAGGTGGCTTACTCATACTGTATTGTGTGGGTGTGGTTTTGTTTTGTTTTACTGTCCTTGTGGGGACCAGAAGTCTTCATAAGGATAGTAAAACGAGGAAAAAAACTGTTTTAGTGTTAGAGGTTAAGTTTAGGTTTAGAATTAGGGGTTAGGGAAAATAGGATTTTGAAATGGAATACATGTTTTGATCACCACAAGGATAGTAAAATAAAGGTGTGTGTGTTACTGACTGTCCCAGGCGGACACACACCAGCATGTGGAGCAGGAGGTCAGTAGCAGCTGGGCCGGAGCTGAAGATCTGAAGAAGGTGGACGAGGAGCTGGATGTCAGCATGGAGCCCGGCTCAAAGTGGAAGCCTTCCTCCTCCTCTGCCTCCTCGCCAGCGGGCAGTGCAGTGAGGATCCCGGGCAGAAGACGGGCCTACCCATGTCCCAGACTGGCTCCTGGAGGAGGGGTATGACTGCCCAGGTGGGCATCACGCCCCCGGACCAAAGGAACCAGCGCCACCTAAAAACCCCTGGTAGGACCCGCACTCCTTCTTCTACTACTTCAGACCTTGCTTATTTCTTGCTACCATGGCCCTGTTGGAAAACTGTAGAGATAACTTCCTTCCTTTCTTGTTGTCTTGAGGTGAGCACAGATCTACAGTATAAGTGATTGTATCGGTGTATCCAAGGTTACCGCCGTATTACGTCCACCAATTCAGATCTGTGATTACTTCAAGGAAGGTAGAAAGGATGTATTTGTGACCTATTTGAACAGGGCCCATGTCTAACTGAGGATGGATGGTGGTGTAGATTATTCCCTGACTGGTCATTCATTCAATCAAACTGCCTGTCTGGTTGATATTAGGACCAGGAAATGTCCATCCTAGCTTCATTTATAAGTTAATTTAATATGTTGATGTGTTCCAGTTTGACATTGATTAGATAACAGGGTCAAAGATTTTGGCCAATCAGATTATTCATTAGGAAACCTGTGTCGTTGCCCTTCGAGGACTTCGGTAATGTTTGTCGTTTCTCCGTTCTACTTTATCTTTTTCTCAGTTGTGTTTTGGTTTGCTCAGCAAGTCTTCTCATGTTTGGATTAGTATAGCTTTCTATTTTAGCTGAGCTTTGTGAAAAGAGTTGTAAAATGTTAGCGAAGTGTAAAGTAATTTGGCACACCTGCCCTGTAGCCCTACAGACGATTACGAAGATGAGTCCCGTTATTTACCAATAAGCTGCGAGGTCCGTCTCCCCTCTGCTCGATTCTAGCTAAATTATTCCGTACCCTAGCAGTTTGCAGAGGGGAAGGTGTTTGCCAGCTTGTTAATGACTGGCCTTTGTATCGACAGGTAAAACTGATGACGCCAAGGCCTCAGAGAAATGCAAGGCCCCCTCCAAGACCGCTGGCATCCAGCGCTCGCCCTCCGACGCCGGCAAGAGCAGTGGCGACGAGGGCAAGAAACCCCCCTCGGGCATCGCCCGCCCCCCCACCACTGGGTCGTTCGGGTATAAAAAGATGGCCAGCCCCCCCTCCGGTGCCCTCATCACTTCCAGTGGTGCCACCCTGGCCAGTGGCTCTGCCACCCTGGGGAAGGTGCCCAAGTCTTCGGCTATCGGCAAGGGGACAGGGATCAGCGGAGGCCGTAAGACCAGCCTGGATGGCTCCCAGCCCCAGGACGATGGGGTGCTGATGGGCTGCGGAGGCTCCAAGGTGCCCCTCCAGTACCGTTCTCTGCCCCGGCCGGCCAAGTCCTCCAGCGGGGGGGTGGTGGGGCGCAGCGGCCACCGCTCCAGTTCCAGCAGCATCGATTCCAATGTCAGCTGCAAGTCGGCCGGAGGAACGGGGACCAAGCGAAGGGACACTGGGAAGGTGGGCTCGGGGCGCTCGAGCCCCATCCCCATCACCATCAACCAGACGGACAAGGAGAAAGTGGCCGTGTCAGACCAGGACCCAGCAGGTTTATCCACCTCCCCAAGTCCAGCCCCACCTCCACGGGCCAGTCTGGCCTCAGGCAACCAGGGTCCAAGTACCCGGACATTGCCTCACCCACCTTCCGCAGGTCAGTCAACAGTGCTCACTTGGTTTCCCCTGCACTCATATAAGAGCTTGGTAGCCTCGCCAAGCAGCTGCCATTTCTCATCTCTATTATAAAGGTGGAGCGAGCTTGTTGTTCCCTAGGCACTCTCACCGACTGCGTGCTCGAGGCCACCACAGAATAATGAAGTGTTGTTTGTGAGGTACAATGTTGTTTCTCAGCTCCAAGATGCTATTGATAGATAGTGTTTATTGGTGCTGTCAAAATTACAGGTAGAGGTTCACTTCTTCTCATATTTATATATATATATATATATATATATATATTTTTTTTTTTATGTAATAAGGTAATAAGACACTAAATCATATCCCAGCACAGAAACATTGGTCTGAGTTTGTTCGTTGGGCTTTAGAGTCGGGGAGGCAAAGGTTGCCCCCTGCTGTTCGGTAGATGTCATCACAGAAACAGATGGCATTTCTCTCAAGATGAACGGTAGATGATTTGCCATTCAGGTCAGGCTGAACTGATTCACTGACAGTGAGAAAGCTATTCTGTTCGCGAACCGCTGTCTCATTAGTTAAGTATTTCCGGACACGGCCGCGCCGTCCGACCTGTCGAGGCGCAGAGTGCATTTTTGATTTGTGCGTATACCCCTTAGAATAAGGCACCTATTAATTGGGAGCCTGTTTGATGGCAGCCCCACGTCAGACACAACAGGAAGGACCTGTGAACAACATATGTGTTTCTGAGTGACCAGATTGGCTGATTACATGCATGGAATAGAAATGGGTCAATGCTATGACCACAGCTGTCTGAACCACAGCTGTCTGAACCACAGCTGTCTGAATTAAAATCACTGGGAGCTCCGTCGTCTCAACTGTCACCCTATTCCCATAGGGCTCTGGTCTGAAGTAGTGTACTAAGTAGTGCAATATATAGGGAATAGGGTGCAATTTGGGATGCAGACATACTCTAACAGAGGCAGTAGGGAAGGTGTACTTCTTCATAGTGTCTACGAAGAAGAATAGGGTAGGGTTATGAGATAGTTGCTAAAGGTGATGAAGATAGGGGAGGGGCAGTGTTGAGCGGAATGCAAACTTTCCCCAAGCTCCTATTTCCTTGGTGTAATTAAATAAATGTAATACTGTTCTATATCAAACAACCTAGTTCTGAACCTAGAGACTGAGTTTGTTCTGTCTATGAGGGGATCATGATTGCCATAGATAGTCTGTGAGTGAATGGAACCATCTCTTTCTCTCTCTCCCAGGTTGTTTGGCACCAAAGCCAGTAGCAAGGCCAGTACCCCAGGCACACCCGACTCAGGCAAGTGCCCCTCTGCGTTGGGCAGCCCTCATGGCACATTGGCGCGCCAGGCCAGCCTGGACTCTCCCTCCTCGGGCACGGGGAGCCTGGGCAGCGCGGGCGGGCAGAGCGGGGCTAGCAGCCCACTTTATGGCAAGGCCCCTGACCTGGGCACTGATTCACCTGCCTCCAGCCCGGCGTCAGGCCTCTCGTTGCCCTCCAACGCCCGCCCCTGGCCCACCAACCTCAGCAGCTCCTCGGCATGCTCTGGCAGTAAGGACACACTGAGCTGCCAGAGCATGACCAGTCTGCACACCAGCTCCGAGTCCATTGACCTGCTGCTGGGGCACCACCACGGCCCCAAAGTCACCCGCACGGCCAGCGTCAAGTCCACGCTTTCTGAGGGTGAGTCCCAATGTGGAACAACTCCATTAGGTTCCTGTGGGTAGTTTGTTTCAGAGCAGCGGGTATAACATGTACATCAGTGGTGGCTGATGGGAAAAGATATTGTAATGGTTGGAATGAAGGGAACAATATCAAACACAGGGAAGCTACGTGTTTCACTCTGTTCCGTTTATTCCATTCCAGCCATTACAATGAGCCCATCCTCCTATATCTTATCACACCAGCCGTCTCTGACACACAGCCATCAATGTACAGACACTTTGAAAATGGACTTGTAGACTGTATGTATGGAATGCAACGTCATGCTCATCTTGTCCTTTCAGTATAGCTCACTGTTGTCATAGCGGTTTATAATATTTCCTTCATTCACAGATTGTTGTCTAAATTGAGAGTATCAAACTAACCCAAATGTTCGGTTTAATTTGTGCTTTCCGTATGTCTGTTTCTTGGGTAACGTTGCCCATTGTAGTGATTGTCCTTTAGCATTCTCACTTTAGACAGTCTGTGTGTTCTATCAGTCAATACATGTGAATTTAATCCATGGCATCATGAGCGTTTAAATGTAGGATCTTAATTTGACCAGTTTCTCACAGCAGGAAAATAATCCTCCAGCAAAGTGGAAATTACAGACATTAGAAATTACAGACATTAAACCTCAAGTACAGTACACTACAAGATTGCATTTCCTGCTGTGCAACAACCGGGTGATCAAATTAAGATCCCACACCTGTAGGTAATTCTAATGTTTTTCGTTTTCTGTGTCTTAACAGCATGCCTCTTGACCGAAACACACTCCCCAAAAAGGGACTGAGGTAACTCATCACTCATGCGTTGTCCTTTTAGTGTTTCCTTGTTTTGTCTTTTCATTCTCACAAGTTATTCATACATGTCATTCTAACTGACAAAATCTCATGTTGTGTCTAATATCATGTTGGTGTAGGAAAGCAGTGTTACATAATGACGTTAGTATTTTGCTTGACATTTGTCTCAGGAGTTTTAGCCGATGAGGGTTTGGCACATTGAAAATTGAAAATATTAATGGGAGTGACAATTTAGTTTCACCTCAATTGCTGTACAAATCCTGTTGAAGAATTATCTTCTAGAGGTAGACTATTAGTCACTGTTGTTCCTCTGGACACTCCACAGTTCCTCACAGATTACAGGTGCCTGAAGTCAATGATCCCATGTCTAGTGGATTCTGAATAGTTATATCCAGGCTCTTTTTGTACTTTCTTTCCTCCTCGTTGACTGTAGGGCAAGGCAGGGCATCCATTTTAAATCAAGTTTCCACTACTCCTGTCCTATCTAATGAATGAAATTGTGTCCAGACCCTCAACACTAGAAGGTGTGGCACCCTATTGGCACCCTATTCCCTATATATAGTGCCCTACTTTTGATCTGGGTCCATAGGGCTCTGCTCAAAAGAAGTGCACTATGGAATATGGTTCCATTTGGGATTCAGCCCCTATCACACCACCATGCAACAAATGGCTTTTTCTACCCAACTACTCTGTCTTCAAAAGCACTGCAACAAGTCCAGGCTTCTGCCCAGGGTTTGATATTTGTCTTTATTAGACTGCAGTAGAGAGTGAATCTCTACCTTGAGTAGGAGTTCTGCAACCTTTTATAATTCACTGCATGTAATGCTAAGGGGATGTTTGACACAGAAAGAACACGTATTTCCTTTTAACTGTACTTTCACAGCAGGCGTGGAGGCATTTTGCCTTCAGAAGTTTATTTCTATTGATCTCAGAAGCCACTCAGCAGTTTAGGACTGGGTTGTATTTCTTGTTTCGCTGCCTTTTTTTTTCTAGAGGGATTCAAAGCAACAAATTGCCAGAGGGGATTCAAAGCAACAAATGGCCTTTTTTTCTAGCCCAGAGGGATTCAAAGCAACAAATGGCCTTTTTTTCTAGCCCAGAGGGATTCAAAGCAACAAATAGCCTTTTTTTCTAGCCCAGAGGGATTCACAGCAACAAATAGCCTTTTTTCAAGCCAGATAATAGCTAAATGATTATGATATTCATGTGTCCAATGCTCAGTTTTTAAATGCACATTAAGCAGACTTCAAAACATACTCTGATTGGGGCATTCTCTCCTCTGAACTCCAAGTGGAATTCAAAATCAATGGACAATTCTGTGCAAAATAAGCAATTTGATTTGAAGTTGAACATGCAGACATGTGCACATGATATATCATTCACTACATTTCACTGTCATTAGATGTCAATCAGAGTACCTTTCTTCGTCTGAAAGAATTCAGAGTGGGGTTTTAGTATGACAGACAGTCTGTTATGAGCTTCAGTGTTGAAAGGATGAGCTTGAACTCAATTATCTTCCTTTAAGGATTAAATATGGCTGCCTATCAATCATTTAGATAACGCTTCCTTCCCCCTGCTAGGAACCGCTAGAGATGAGGAGAGTAAAGACTGTGTGTGTGTGTGTGTGTGTGTGTGTGTGTGTGTGTGTGTGTGTGTGTGTGTGTGTGTGTGTGTGTGTGTGTGTGTGTGTGTGTGTGTGTGTGTGTGTGTGTGTGTGTGTGTGTGTGTGTGTGCATGCTTGCACATAGGTGGGATGGGTGGCTGTGCCTGTGTGTGGGTGGATGCATGTGTGTGTGTCTGTGTCCACAGTGCTTGACTTGGGCCGGAACACACCAAAACTCTTCCACCTCCCTCCAACGTTATACTGCTTGAGGTCTAGCACCTCTTTTAGAATATTGACTTAATTATATTGTGATGTTTCTGCATCTATATATAAGCAGAGTACCGTCACCTATTTTAGTCAAAGTCAAGCACTGTGTGTACGTATATAACTATGCATGAGTTAGTGAATATATTTGTCACCACACTCCAGTCATGTGATATGTAGATAATACAGTTGCATGGTTCAATAGACGCCATGTTGAATCAGTGGTGCCACTAGTTGACGTGTACCACGTCCTCTCTAGGTACCCTCCCTCGTCCAGACAGACGTCCCATGAGGAGGGGAAGGAGTGGCTGCGTTCTCACTCCACTGGAGGGTTACAGGACACGGGGAGTCAGTCCCCTCTCTCCCCCCCTGGAGTTGCATGCACAAGCACCGGAAAATACCACTACTCCAACCTGCGTAAGCACTACTCCAAATACCACTACTCCAACCTGCGTAAGCACTACTCCAAATACCACTACTCCAACCTGCTTAAGCACTCCTCCAAATACCACTACTCCAAATACCACTACTCCAACCTGCTTAAGCACTCCTCCAAATACCACTACTCCAAATACCACTACTCCAACCTGCTTAAGCACTCCTCCAAATACCACTACTCCAAATACCACTACTCCAAATACCACTACTCCAAATACCACTACTCCTACCAAAAATACCACTCCTCCAAATACCACTCCTCCAAATACCACTACTCCAAATACCACTACTCCAACCTGTTTGTGTGTTTTCTCCCCAGTGAGCCCCACCAACCTGTCACCCTACAACCTGCCAGGACCCAGCAGTATGAGTCGCTCCAACAGCATCCCTGCCCAGGACTCCTTTGACCTGTATGGAGAAGCCCACCTGGGGGGCAGCGCCACCTCTCTGGAGGACAGACCCCGGGGCATGAGCCGCTCTGGCTCCTTCAGGGACAGCACCGATGAAGGTAGGCCCAGACTGTGGTCCTATATATGCATTGTGTATATATATTAATAACTTGTCTGTGGAACGCTGCTTAGACCAAGAAGAAGTGATAGTCAGGGTTGAGTTCTCAGACTGAAGCTCAAAATGCACTGGACTAGGAACCCGACTTTTTCTGCTTCTCCTTTTAAAGAGAAGATTGGTGTTAACATTTTGGTAACGTGCTGGTGCCACTTGAAAGTAATGTTACTAGTCAATGACTCGGCCCTTTGAATTATCCAAACAAGTACTTCATTCGTACACAGCCACACACATGCCATTAGAATATGTTACTTTTACATGCAGATGAGATGGTGCTATTTATAGGACCACTGGTTATGTTCTCTTAATTCCTCTTCCTCACTCGCTCTCATGCTCTCTCGTTCTCTCGCTCTCTCTCTGTCTCTCTCTAGTCCATGGATCCTCACTGTCGCTGGTCTCCAGCACCTCGTCCCTGTACTCTGCGGTAAGTTGCGTTGTTTTCTCCAAACACACAAACATTTAGACAATCATGCGTATGGCAGCCATGGGTGCTGTGTGTGATCCCGGTTAATTGGTGTCATTAGCCTAAAATTATTTCAGGAGACAATATGTAATACATTTTTCAGCAAACGACAGCCCTGCCCCACCTCGGGGGTTTGTGGTATATTGCCAATATACCACGGCTAAGGGCTGTGTCCAGGCACTCCGCATTGCGTCTTGCCTATGAACAGTCCTTAGCCGTGGTATATTGGCCATATACTACACCTCCTCGGACCTTAATACTTAAATATATCATACATGTTTATATTTAGGCAGTGCATCCAAGGTGATATAGGCAAATTCAAGCTTGGTGAAGGTGTGGATTTTTGGGGGCAAAAGGCAACACTCCAGCTGCAGTCAAACTCGATGAGAAGACAGATCAGTTGAGGAAGATAATCAATTACTGGCGCTCTCCACCCCTTTCCTCCCCAGCAGAAAGTTCTAGAAAGGCCTGGAGAGGAGTTTAGACATTCACTGATTTCAGAGACTTGTTCTGAAAGTCTTCCTATGGGGCAGAAAGACAGCAAGCAGTTATTGTTTATTCTTCATTTCATTGTGTCGATGTTTGGTTGTATTCATATTTTAATATTTTAATTGTAATTTCATGTTTATTTGTTTACATTACTATAATATTTATGTCAGTTATGATTTGAATTTCATCATACTTTTCTGTTTGCTATTTTATCATTTCTTCTCATCTTTGGCATTATCTAGTCATCAGTTTTGTTTAATCTCATCTGTTATCACTCAACACCTGGGGCGTGTTCAGTAGGCAGAAAACGTTGTGAAACGGGGCGGTACTATTTCAGCCTGTCCTATGAGAAACGTTTGTTTTCATTTTCCGTTGCAAAGCGTTTTGCTGCGATGCGCCCTAATGAGCACGACCCTGAAAAACACAACTGACAAAGAGCAATTTTATTAAAATCTCCTACGAAGAACATGATAAAAGTATCATGACACATTTTCCCAAAGTCATTACAACACCAATCATTCAGCCCAACAATATAAAGATAGACAAAACATATAGATGTCAATCAAAAGGCCATAGATGATAACCAATGAGAATGCTTGGCTTACACAAAAGTTTGGCACCCTGTTTTCAGGGCAGTGCAAAGTGTTGAGTTGCCATGGTTTCCCATTGCAGCAGCTTGAACCCACGTTTTCTTACTTCCAGGTTCTTTCCTTTCTGGCCAAGGTAAAGACTATGATGCTGTCAGCTATGATCTCTCCACACCACACAGACAACGTGTTTGTATGCCCACCACATGCTCTGATGCTGGTTGAATGTGGCAGATGTTCACACAGGTTTTTGGTTGGTGTGTGAAAAAAAACAACCAATGCTACTTGTGTGCAATGTTACCAATGTGTGTATATATTGCAATACATACATACAATGTATTATGTTAATTATCCCTGCCACATCGATTACATATGACTTGATTGGCCAAAATCAAACGTTGTGTAAGTTGTTAGTACAGTCTGACCTGACTTGAAATGACACCACAGTCAACGACTTCCCAACACACGCAATAACATCTGCTAAATATGTGTATGTGACCAATAACATTTGATTTAATTTAATTTGATGCATCAAGAGCTGCCTTAGCATTTGCTTTCACTTCCGGGCGTCATCTATGGCCTTCTGGCTCCTGCATCATACTCCATCAAAAGCTCAACCCCAATGATCTACTCATTATGACAATGGGCATTCATTGCATCCATAAAGTCGCTGTCAGAAGTGAATCATTGTTCATACAACGTGGCTTTTTCCTGCACATCTTAACGACATGTCTTCTCTCCCAAACAGACAGAGGAAAAGGCACATTCTGAGGTAAGTGGCTTGGCTTGGTGAGGGACAAAATGTCTCCTGTCTGTCTGATTGGTCTCTGTCTGGTCTATCTAATCTCTGTCTGGTCTGTCTGGTCTGGTCTTGTCTATCTGGTCAGCCTGGTCAGCCTGGTCTGGTCTGCCTGTCTCTCTGGCCTATCTGGTCTGTCTGGTCAGTCTCTCTATTTGTCTATCTAGTCTGTCTCTCTGGCCTATCTGGTCTGTCTGGTCAGTCTCTCTATTTGTCTATCTAGTCTGTCTTGTCAGTCTCTATCTAGTCTCTCTGTCTGTCTAGTCTGTCTCTCTGGTCTGTCAGTCTCTCTGTTTGTCTATCTAGTCTGTCTCTCTGGTCTGTCTCTCTGGTCTCTCTGGTCTGTCTGGTCTGTCAGTCTAGTCTGTCTAGTCTGTCTGTCTGTCTCTATTTGTCTATCTTGTCTATCTAGTCTATCTAGTCTGTCTCTGTCTGTCTCTCTCTTTGTCTATCTAGTCTGTCTCTCTGGTCTGTCAGTCTGGTCTGTTTGTCTATTTGTCTATCTGGTCTGTCTCTCTGGTCTGGTCTGTCTGGTCTGGTCAGTCTCTGTTTGTCTATCTAGTCTGTCTCTCTGGTCTGTCTAGTCTGTCAGTCTGTTTTGTCTATCTAGTCTGTCTCTCTGGTCTGTCAGTCTCTCTGTTTGTCTATCTAGTCTGTCTCTCTGGTCTGTCTGGTCTGTCTAGTCTGTCTCTGTTTGTCTCTCTGTTTGTCTATCTAGTCTGTCTCTCTGGTCTGTCTGGTCTGTCAGTCTCTGTTTGTCTATCTAGTCTGTCTCTCTGGTCTGTCTGGTCTGTCTGTCTGTCTCTCTCTTTGTCTATCTAGTCTGTCTCTCTGTCTGTCTGGTCTGTCAGTCTCTCTGTTCTGTCTATCTAGTCTGTCTCTCTGGTCTGTCTGGTCTGTCAGTCTCTCTGTTTGTCTATCTAGTCTGTCTCTCTGGTCTGTCTGGTCTGTCAGTCTCTCTGTTTGTCTATCTAGTCTGTCTCTCTGGTCTGTCTGGTCTGTCAGTCTCTGTTTGTCTGTCTGTCTGTCTGGTCTGTCAGTCTCTCTGTTTGTCTATCTAGTCTGTCTCTCTGGTCTGTCTGGTCTGTCAGTCTCTCTGTTTGTCTATCTGGTCTGTCTCTCTGGTCTGTCTGGTCTGTCAGTCTCTCTGTTTGTCTATCTAGTCTGTCTCTCTGGTCTGTCTGGTCTGTCAGTCTCTCTGTTTGTCTCTCTGTCTCTGTCTGTCTAGTCTGTCTCTCTGGTCTGTCAGTCTCTCTGTTTGTCTATCTAGTCTGTCTCTCTGGTCTGTCTGGTCTGTCAGTCTCTCTGTTTGTCTATCTAGTCTGTCTCTCTGGTCTGTCTGGTCTGTCAGTCTCTCTGTTTGTCTATCTAGTCTGTCTCTCTGGTCTGTCTGGTCTGTCAGTCTCTCTGTTTGTCTATCTAGTCTGTCTCTCTGGTCTGTCTGGTCTGTCAGTCTCTCTGTTTGTCTATCTAGTCTGTCTCTCTGGTCTGTCTGGTCTGTCAGTCTCTCTGTTTGTCTATCTAGTCTGTCTCTCTGGTCTGTGTTTGTCTGGTCTGTCAGTCTCTCTGTTTGTCTATCTAGTCTGTCTCTCTGGTCTATCTAGTCTGTCTCTCTGGTCTGTCAGTCTCTCTGTTTGTCTATCTAGTCTGTCTCTCTGGTCTGTCTGGTCTGTCAGTCTCTCTGTTTGTCTGTCTGGTCTGTCTCTCTGGTCTGTCTGTTTGTCTGTCAGTCTCTCTATTTGTCTATCTAGTCTGTCTCTCTGGTCTGTCAGTCTCTCTGTTTGTCTATCTAGTCTGTCTCTCTGGTCTGGTCTGCCTGGTCTGGTCTGTCTGGTCAGTCTCTCTATTTGTCTATCTAGTCTGTCTCTCTGGTCTGTCAGTCTCTGTTTGTCTGTCTCTCTGGTCTGTCTGGTCTGTCAGTCTCTCTGTTGGTCTGTCTAGTCTGTCTCTCTGGTCTGTCAGTCTCTCTGTTTGTCTATCTAGTCTGTCTCTCTGGTCTGTCTGGTCTGTCAGTCTCTCTGTTTGTCTATCTAGTCTGTCTCTCTGGTCTGTCTGGTCTGTCAGTCTCTCTGTTTGTCTATCTAGTCTGTCTCTCTGGTCTGTCTGGTCTGTCAGTCTCTCTGTTTGTCTATCTAGTCTGTCTCTCTGGTCTGTCTGGTCTGTCAGTCTCTCTGTTTGTCTATCTAGTCTGTCTCTCTGGTCTGTCTGGTCTGTCAGTCTCTCTGTTTGTCTATCTAGTCTGTCTCTCTGGTCTGTCTGGTCTGTCTGTCTCTCTGTTTGTCTATCTAGTCTGTCTCTCTGGTCTGTCAGTCTCTCTGTTTGTCTATCTAGTCTGGTCCGGTCAGATCTCCATAATGAAAGATAACAATCAAAGCACGAGCAGTGATATATGTATCCACTTTGTCCACAATCAGGTTCTGGTCTATCAGTGGCGGACCTAAAACTTGTTTATATAACCTTGGACTTGGTGTCCAAGTCAAATCTCTTTGACCCTATGGTGCATTGCTTGTCATTGGCCAGTCTTTTAAACAACCAGGCATTTGAATAGAACCAAACAGCACTTTGACTTGATCTTTACCACACGTCATGCTGACAGTCAGGGACAAACATCATTAATACACCCTATTCTATATCCTTCTCTGTGGTTTCACTTCACACCCTAGTCAGTTATCACTGGCTTTTCTCTCATTACAATGACTTCCTGTTTCTGTTTGCACCCTACATGAACACGTTAGTTAAAGCCCACAGGTATAATGCATTATTACTTGTTAAAACCATGGTTGAGTCTTTTTAAAATGCATTATACCAGTCAGGTTTAAAGAAAGTGTCACCAAAGTGACAACTAGCCTAATGTGTTTAGATGCTTGTACACGTTTTCCCCTTTTATTGGCTAATTTGTCCAAGACTGTACTGTTGTTTATGTGTGAGAGATTGCCTTATTGGCTAATGGTTTAAAGTGGTAACCGTGAGGAAACATGCTGCTTTGTCATCATCGTAACAGACATCTCTCTCACCATATCTTCTGTTTGGACTAAGCCTGCATCATAGAGTTAATTATATTCTTCTCTTTTCAATCAAGGGTCAAACAGGCCAAAATACCACGGTAATCCCCCACTTACGTTCACACTTACATTCACCCCATTGTTTTATACTGTGGCAATGAGACAGACTTTACATCAATGTTTTCAAATGGATGTTTACTAGGCAGCTGGTACACCAGGTTTTGGATTTGCATTTGAAGGGATGGAATCGGAAGATAGGCATGCTCTGTTGTATTTTCAATCAGTCCTGGTTTTTAGGAGAGACGTGATCGTCATGGTAATCTGTTATGTTTTTCCCCACCCAAACAAACAGCAAATCAGGAAACTGCGACGAGAGCTGGACGCCTCCCAGGAAAAGGTTGCGACCCTCACATCTCAGCTGTCTGCCAATGTAAGTGCCTCTTACTTCAACAAACACTGAGCAGTCAAAACGTCTGCCTCGTGGTTCATTTGCATCCTAGCCTGTCAGAGAGGTTCGGGGGAAACTCTGCCTTTGCCAAACCCTTGAATGTAAATCAGTCTAGACACCCACTAATTCCCTTTCTCTCTCTGACTCAAAGGTTTCTTAAGCTTCTGATGAAATGTTTTGAAGTCTGGGTTGTTGTTTTTTCGAACACGGCTCGAATATGCGGCTTGTTTACCGGGAATTGTCCTGCGAAGCAGGCCTCATCCTGTGGGGCAGCAATATAGAGCGGCCTAGCAAGAACATGCAGATTCAGCAAAACAGAGAGAGGGGGCTTGTGAGCCCAGTTGGCAGGGAGGAAGTGTATTATACAGAGTGAGAGAGAAACCTGAGAACCCAAAGCATATCAGGTCTCTGTGGAGAGATGGGCGTTCCTGTCTCTCTCTCAGTGCTGGGCCCTGCGTGAAGCGTCTGATCAAGTAGTAGGCTGACAGGGTCTTCGCCAGGGTCTCTGACTTTGATCGAGGAGTTCTACATCTCCAGGCACTAAGGCACCACACTGCCAAGTAACTTCCAACTAGCTTTTGTGTTCACTGTGTGACTCATACAGACCCCAGATGTCTTTGTAGAAAAGTTGCATTGTTTAATATATGAGAGAGCTTTTTTAGATGCCTTTGTGTATATATACTGAACAAAAATATAAATGCATCGGTGTTGGTCCCATGTTTCATGAGCTGAAATAAAAGATCCCAGACATTTTCCACACGCACAAGTAACTTATTTCTCTCTAATTTATTGCACAAATCTGTTTACATCCCTGTTTGTGAGCATTTCTACTTTGCCAAGATAATCCATCCACCTGACAGGTGTGGCATATCAAGAAGTTGATTAAACAGCATAATCATTACACAGTTGCACCTTGTGCTGGGGACAATAAAAGGTCACTCTAAAATGAGCAGTTTTGTCACACAATACAATGCCACGTATACTACCGTTCAAACGTTTGGGGTCACTTGGAAATGTCCTTGTTTTTTAAAGAAAAACACATTTTTTTTGTCCATTTAAAATAACATCAAATTGATCAGAAATACAGTGTAGACATTGTTAATGTTATAAATGACTATTGTAGCTGGAAACGGCTGATTTTTTTTTAATGGAATATCTACATAGGCGTACAGAGGCCCATTATCAGCAACCATCACTCCTTTGTTCCAATGGCACGTTGTTAGCTAATCCAAGTTTAGCATTTTAAAAGGCTAATTGATCATTAGAAAACCCTTTTGCAATTATGTTAGCATAGCTGAAAACCTTTTTTTAGCCTTTTAAAATGATAAACTTGGATATCCACCAGAGCTGTTGCCAGAGAATTGAACGTTAATTTATCTACTATACATTGCCTCCAACGTCGTTGTAGAGAATTTGGCAGCACGTCCAACCGGCCTCACAACCGCAGACCACCTGTAACCATGCCAGCCCAGGACCTCCACATCTGGCTAATTCACCTGCGGAATCGTCTGAAACCAGCCACCAGGACAGCTAATGAAACTGAGGAGTATTTCTGTCTGTAATAAAGCCCTTTTGTGGGGTAAAACTCATTCTGATTGGCTGGGCCTGGTTCCCCAGTGGGTAGGCCTATGCCCACCCATGCCAAGAGTGTACAAAGCTGTCATCAAGACAAATGGTGGCTACTTTGAAGAATCTGGTTACTACATGATTCCATATGTGTTATTTCATAGTTTTGATGTTTTCACTATTATTCTACAATGTAGAAAATAGTACAAATAAAGAAAACCCTTGAATATATATATATATATATATATATATATTTACCTCATGCCTTTCCTGGGCTCCTGATCCTAATCTGTTCCAGTAGCTCATCCCCACCAAAACCATACACTCTCTCTGGTACCGGATGGTGTCTGGTACCGGATGGTGTCTGGTACCGGATGGTGTCTGGTACCGGATGGTGTCTGGTACCGGATGGTGTCTGGTACCGGATGGTGTCTGGTACCCAAGCTTCATGGCCCATGCTGTGCATTGGAACAACATTTTCTCTCCGGAGACTCCAGTGGTTGAAACATGCACTGCAGCATTGATTAAGGGCAGCGTTTCAGGTGCTGTAATCTGATTTGTTTGGGAGAGATACTGCATCTTCAGCAGGTGCATACTGTATGTTTGCAGTCATGTTCTCCTGAACGGCTGATTAAATATAAATCCCACTTAGAGAGAGGCACTGTTTTGTCATTGAACGAATGAGAAGAGCTGTAAGTGTGGTGTCTGCTGATTGATGTCATCGTAGATTGACCCTAATCACATTTACAATTCAGTCATTTAGCAGACGCTCTTATCCAGAGCCACTTACAGTAGTGAGTCATTTAGCAGACACTCTTATCCAGAGCCACGTACAGTAGTGAGTCATTTAGCAGACACTCTTATCCAGAGCCACTTACAGTAGTGAGTCATTTAGCAGACGCTCTTATCCAGAGCCACTTACAGTAGTGAGTCATTTAGCAGACCCTCTTATCCAGAGCCACTTACTAGTGAGTCATTCAGAGACCTCTTATCCAGAGCCACTTACAGTAGTGAGTCATTTAGCAGACCCTCTTATCCAGAGCCACTTACAGTAGTGAGTCATTCAGCAGACGCTCTTATCCAGAGCCACTTACAGTAGTGAGTCATTTAGCAGACCCTCTTATCCAGAGCCACTTACAGTAGTGAGTCATTTAGCAGACCCTCTTATCCAGAGCCACTTACAGTAGTGAGTCATTTAGCAGACCCTCTTATCCAGAGCCACTTACAGTAGTGAGTCATTTAGCAGACGCTCTTATCCAGAGCCACTTACAGTAGTGAGTCATTTAGCAGACCTCTTATCCAGAGCCACTTACAGTAGTGAGTCATTCAGCAGACCCTCTTATCCAGAGCCACTTACAGTAGTGAGTCATTTAGCAGACCCTCTTATCCAGAGCCACTTAAAGTAGTGTGCATACATTTTCGTACTTGTCCCCTGTGGGAATCAAACCCGCAACCCTGGAGTTGCAGGCGCTGTCTCCAGCAGCTGAGCTGTACGGGACACTAATGGACTGTATGTAAGACGCTCATTTACTGTATCTGCTCACTGCCTTTGTAATATGTTAACATGGAAATTAATATTTTGACCTTTTTGGAATAAGGAATATTTTTAATAAAGGACTATTCGTTGTGTCACCTTCAGCATGGTCCTAGCAGGTCAGTCTGGCCTGATTTGTAGCTAAAATGGCAGCCACATCAGGCACACAGTTGTATGTGTTTAGTCACATATGGTTAGAGAAGCTCTCCCACGTCCACGTCAATCTATTTCATGTTTGTTTGAGTTTTCTTTGATTAGAACAGAGCCGAATGAGGAAAACCCAGCATCCTGGAAAAAGGATTAAAAAGAACGTTGTAGAAGCGTCTTGGTATTGTACTGAGAGGTTTATAGAGAGGTTTATATTATCCTCAGAAGAGATTCCATTCCTTGCCTTGGCTGTCATTAAAGTGGGTTTAAGAGGTGGGTGTATATCTCTGCGCTCTACTTACCTACCTACCTTACCCTAATTCTCCTTCCTTTACCCTCTGTCACTCTCTCTGTTTCCTTTCCTTCTCACTCCTTTCCCTCTCTCACTCCTTTCTCTCTCTAGATTGCCCTCCCTCTCTCTCTTATCCCCTCCCCTCTACCTCTTTTTGTCCCTTTCTCTTTGGGGATTTGGGAATTAGTATATCTAGCCGTCTGTGCTGGCTTGTTCTACAGTAGTCATGCTGCTGTGTGTGTGTGGATGGGTAGAGCAGAGAGGGCTCTGAGGATGGCGTCGACACTGGGCAGCAGCAGTAGTAGTAGGGGCAGCTCTCTGGCCGGTTCGCTGGTCTGGCCACCCCTCAACCACTACCCCGGCTCCCAACAGAGGCCCCAGGGCAGGGGTCGCAAGGCCAAAGGCCAGGCGCGAGATGCGTGGACAGCTTCACAGCCCTACCCACAGGGCGGACAGGTGGGCAGCCGCGGTGGGTGTATGTCACATGATGGAGGGGGCTGACGGGATTGGACGGATTACATTTTGCAAAGGTTATATGCAATTCAGCCAGAGAGGAGAGAAGAGGACCAATATGGTGGTGTTGGCTTATTGGTGTAGGACTGTGATTACTGTGTGGCTACTCCTCCGCTCTATTGAGCTGAGATTTTCTTATCTGTGGGCACGCTGCCTGGCTCTGTGTGACTCACTGGTCCTGACAGGTGTCTGAGGCTCCATGCTGTGGAGTTGCGTGGGTGTGAGCTCACACTGTTCTGTCTGTTTCTCTCTCTGTCACACACATGCACACACACAATTACTATTCTTGTATTTTCTAGGTGAGGACTTATCACCCCCCCACACACACACACACACACACACACACACACTATCCCTCACAGTGCTATCCCATTTTCATGGAGCTTTACTTCCATCAGGCTCAGTGCAGCAGATTGTGTCATGCTGCTAAACATTCCGCACCCTTCAGTTTGTCGCCGGTGTTTCTTCAGGTGAAAAAATAACTCAGGCGCCGTTAAAGCAATGCTAAACCTTCCCTGACCTGTGTACAAGAAGATATGCCCACTTTTCACTTTGCTTTAGGTCTGGGTTCAGCTGTGTTTTTGTGCATGTTCAAATCACCAGTTGGCTGTGAAAATCAGTCCTAATCATGGATGTTGTTGTCGCTGCTGCTGTTGTCTTCAGAGAAAGTGAAGGTTCACAGCTTTCAGAAGAGCAGACGTGGTGTAGCTCCCACTTGTTCTGTACGTCATGTCTTCTCTGGACCTTATGTTTTAACTTCCAGTCCATCACATCAAAGCTCTCACCCTGGACCAGTGGGGGAGTGGGTAGCATGCAGCAGGCTCCGCGTTGCCGTGGTAAAGTACAAGCTGTAACTAGTGGGAATGTTCCTAGTGTGTTGGTTCAGATACAGAAATAAACATGATCGTCCAGCCAGTCAGTCAGCGCTGGTGGTTCAACAGAGGGATGACTTGACTCAGTCTATCAGAGCTGAGGGTCCCTGGGGAGACTTGACTCAGTCTATCAGAGCTGAGGGTCCCTGGGGAGACTTGACTCAGTCTATCAGAGCTGAGGGTCCCTGGGGAGAGGGGAGACTCATGAGAAACACGGGGGAACATGAAGAGGGCGAGAGAGAGAAATAGCCTACACCCTCAAGTCGCATCGATTCTTCTCCTATATGTTTAAGTGGCTATCTAACAATGGATTTTCCACACTGTTTGCTCAATGTGTGTTTGTGGATCATCTTGAATCCACCTGGTGAAAAGGTTGTTCCACCTACAGAGAATGGTATATTTATAGGACTTCAGGAAAATGTGCAAATGTAACGTTGTCTCTTCATGCCTACTTTAATGACCGGTCCAGTGCTTTTGTTGTCGGTGTTGAACTCTGACCTCTGTGTTGGCAGGCTCACCTGGTGGCAGCCTTTGAGAAGAGCCTGGGGAACATGACCTGTCGCCTAACGAGCCTCACCATGACAGCTGAGCAAAAGGTACGTGCCTCTTTCTGTTGCTGCGTCCCACCGCTACCAGACACCTTCTCATGTATGAAGTCACGGCTTTAGTGTTTCATCGTCTCTGAGAAGTCTGCCTGTTTGTGCACATCACTGTTAATCCATGGTCCTTTACACTTTACTATAACATTAACTTATAGAGGTGTTATAGAGCATTCATAAGGTCTTCATAAGCACTACATAACGTACCCTAAATCATTTAGAATCATCCTGTGTCGTGCCCATGGCACATTTACCACGCTTTATACAGCATGACTTTTTCTTATGAATGATTTCTGTATAGACCTCTTGTTGAAGGCTTCATTACGTTAGACGCTATGTTAAAGGACAATTCCACCCAAAAAACTGTCTCTCGGGATTTGTTTCATTAGTCCATTGTCATATGATGCAAAACTCATGATGCGGGGATGATTTCTGTATTTTTAAAGTTCACTATCCTCACAACTTTATTGCTGACAAGCAAAACATTTTGGGACTATGTCAACAATGGACCAATGAAACAAATACCAAAATATAGTTTTTGGGTGGTTTTCCTTGAAGTTTAGTGTGGGACCATTTCCACTCTTACTTGAAGATGTAACTTGTCACACATGTATCCTGATCCAGGACATTGGTTTCGCTCCATACTCTGCAGAGTTATTTCTTCAGGGGCGTGTACTGAATGATGCTATACTCATAGACAGATGTCAGACCACATTAGAGATGACAGAAGTGTTTGTTACGGGTTCGTAATTGGCAGCGCTTGAGTGGGATTAGGGTCTGGGAGAAGAACCCAGATAGGGTAACGTCATCCAGCTCTAAAACCAGGATCAGTGAAAGAATGGTGCATGTGTTGTAAATGTAAAGCCGTCCTTGTGATGAAACGTGAGCGTTTCCGTCTGTCCGCCCGCTCGTGGAAACCCTACTCATAACATTGACGAGCTGTGGCAGCCCTAATCCTGGATCAATTCAACCAGAGATTCTAGAGGGACGTCTTTGTTAAGCAAGCTGCCTGCGCCCTCCCAACTTTTAATTAAGACTGAAACCCTATCACAAGCCCACAGTGGTTTTGGGGGAATTGGAGCGATGTTGCCTTATATCTAATCATGTGGGTTTAATAGAGGAGCCGTGTAGGTTTTATCCAAGCAGGTGGGGCGGAGGGTAAAACTCTATTGCCAAACCTTATCTTCTTAAACCTGCTTATGGTCTATATCGGTGTGCTTTTGAGGCAGGAATATTTGACTGAGTTATTTAGATTGAGAATTGAGAGAATAGTGCCCCTGGCCGAAATTAAGATGTTTCTCTTTCAACAGGATTAGTGAACAAAAAGGTCTATTCAAGATCCACCTAAAGCACATTTGTTATTTTTGGGGGACTCCAAATGGTGTTTCTGCATTATATCTATAATCAAGCAATTCAATTGTTTTCAATTGTGCAGTTTGGTATTGTCTGTGGTGTGGTGGTGCTGTGGAGATTGGTATGGTCTGTGGTGTTGTGGAGATTGGTGTGGTCTGTGGTGTGGTGGAGATTGGTGTGGTCTGTGGTGTGGTGGAGATTGGTGTGGTCTGTGGTGTGGTGGAGATTGGTGTGGTCTGTGGTGTGGTGGAGATTGGTATGGTCTGTGGTGTGCTGTGGAGTGGTGTGCTGTGGAGATTGGTGTGTGCTGTGGAGATTGGTGTGTGCTGTGGAGATTGGTGGTGCTGTGGAGATTGGTATGGTCTGTGGTGTTGTGGAGATTGGTATGGTCTGTGGTGTTGTGGAGATTGGTATGGTCTGTGGTGTGGTGGTGCTGTGGAGATTGGTGTGGTTTGGTGGTGCTGTGGAGGTTGGTATTGTCTGTGGTGTGGTGGTGCTGTGGAGGTTGGTATTGTCTGTGGTGCTGGTGGTGCTGTGGAGGTTGGTATTGTCTGTGGTGTGGTGGTGCTGTGGAGGTTGGTATTGTCTGTGGTGTGGTGGTGCTGTGGAGGTTGGTATTGTCTGTGGTGTGGTGGTGCTGTGGAGGTTGATCTGTGGCGCTGCTTCTCTTCCCTCAGGAGTCGGAGCTGGCTGAGCTGAGAGAGACCATCGAGGCGCTGAAAGCCCAGAACACAGACGCCCAGACAGCCATCCAAGTGGCCCTCAACGGCCCCGACCACCTACACAAAGGTAGCGCCGCCAGAGTAGAACACTCCATATGCGCTAGTGTGGGCAAGAACCGCACCTCTTCCTCTTGATCGACCCACACATTTCAAACTCTGTCCCTCTTTACTCATGAGAGCAGCCATACACCACTCTAGAATGTTCAGAGCATCCATACACCCCTCTAGAATGTTCAGAGCATCCATACACCCCTCTAGAATGTTCAGAGCAGCCATACACCACTCTAGAATGTTCAGAGCAGCCATACACCACTCTAGAATGTTCCAAGCAGCCATACACCCCTCTAGAATGTTCAGAGCAGCCATAGACCCCTCTAGAATGTTCAGAGCAGCCATACACCCCTCTAGAATGTTCAGAGCAGCCATACACCACTCTAGAATGTTCCGAGCAGCCATACACCCCTCTAGAATGTTCAGAGCAGAATGTTCCATACACCCCTCTAGAATGTTCAGAGCAGCCATACACCCCTCTAGAATGTTCAGAGCAGCCATACACCCTCTAGAATGTTCAGAGCAGCCATACACCCCTCTAGAATGTTCAGAGCAGCCATACACCACTCTAGAATGTTCAGAGCAGCCATACACCACTCTAGAATGTTCAGAGCAGCCATACACCACTCTAGAATGTTCAGAGCAGCCATACACCACTCTAGAATGTTCAGAGCAGCCATACACCCTCTAGAATGTTCAGAGCAGCCATACACCCCTCTAGAATGTTCAGAGCAGCCATACACCCTCTAGAATGTTCAGAGCAGCCATACACCCCTCTAGAATGTTCAGAGCAGCCATACACCCCTCTAGAATGTTCAGAGCAGCCATACACCCCTCTAGAATGTTCAGAGCAGCCATACACCCCTCTAGAATGTTCACCCTCTTTGAAAGTTGATCTCAAACACCTGGCGCTTGGGAGTTAGACTGGGTAGGTACTAAAAAAGCGGGTTGTCTTGTGCTTCCAGATCTGCGGATTAGGCGGCAACACTCGTCGGAGAGCATGTCCAGCATCAACAGTGCAGCCAGTCACTCATCCCTGGGCAGCGCCAAAGACCTAGAGGACAAGAAGAAGAAGAAGAAGAGCTGGGTAAGTTAGTGAGTGAAGAAATCCCACGGGAGAAGGAGAGGAGGAGGGTTTCTTGGCTCGAATAGACGTCTCCATGCAGTGCACTTCACTCTAACCTCTGAACCATCTAAACCATGCCAGTCTCACACTCCTTTCTACTGAGAAGTCATACATTGTCATAACTGTGACTTGTAATTCCACTCCCTTTTCTCACGCTCTCCCTAACCCTAACCCTCTGCCAGGGAAAAGAGAGAGGCAACAAGGTGAATATGAAACCCCCCATCCTCTCGCATGTCTATGACAGAGTGAATGACTGAGATAAAGAAGGGTAACACTTTTGTACAAGGATCACATAATGGGCACTAATCTCCTAAGTGTATAATTGTGTATATAAGTAGATAAATAAGTAGATAAACCTTTATTCTATAGTGTTAGCCAGTCGTTAGTCCTTCATTCAGTGTTTCCTGTACTCATTCATGTGTAAAGAAGAAAACACTAAATAAAAGCCTAATAAAATGTGTTAATAATACCAACTAAAGGCTTAATTCACTATTTCAAATAGTGCCTAATGTGATCCATATACCCGAAAGGGACAGATACTTATTTAAGAATGAATCAGTGCTGTCCCACTTTGTTGCCTTAAGTCCCCCAGTCAGTGTACCACTTGATTAAGCGTACAGTCCATCTCTCCTCGTAATATTAAGCTTCTTTCCCCTCTCCTTCTGTGTGCAGTTACACTTCTGCCTCCCATGGAGAAAATATGACACACCCTATTTGAGAAACGCATTCATTCAAAATCCACGTTTTTGTAAATCCTCCCTCTACCCTGTGTTTTTCTGCCGGTAATACAGTTTCCTGCTGGTTAATGACTACTATTTTGCGAGGACCCTCTGAATAATTTTTCATTACATTCAATAATTACTCATACATTCTTATAATAAGATTCAGTACAGAAGACAACCCCACTTCAGGAGTATACAATCTGACCTCCATACTATCTCTTCTGGGAAACAGACCATGATGAACGGCTAAATGTTCGTCAAGGAGTACGACCAGCATCTTTACAACTGCTCAATTCTCTTTCCCAATCCTTCCCAGACTCTGAGCCAGAGAAAAGCTCAACCCATGCTCATAAATAAAAATCTGCTTCTTATTTATGCAGCTATTCATATTAATTTGCCTATAAAATCTGCCTCTGTGCCACTGTGGACTGAAACACTGGGAGTGTGTGACTCAGAGGTTAATGAAGTGCCTGTGATCTGGCTGAAGAGGGCATCACTAACAGCAGGGAGCGGGACATGGGCACACACACACACACACACACACACACACATCAAGTGCAGTTTCCCTGGATCCATTCTTCAACTTGTACAGGAAACAAAATGTCTCCTTCTTCCGGCTCCATTGTGGCTCCAGATGTTCTTTAACATGGGGGGAAAGTCTGCAGTCGCACTGAAAATGATGTGATTGTGCTATGGCTCCTCCTCCAAACAAGGGAGAGATATGAGGCAGCTCAGCTCTGAGTGGCACAACGAAAATGCCCCAGACCTCAGGAACTAGTCGCCAGTTAAATGGAGTTTTAAAGTGGCAAGGGAGGTATTTTGGGGTATGACAGTTGAACAAAGCTCATTAGGTATTTATAAGCTATATTCTTCAAAAATCAATATATATATATCATTCATTTGAAAGTTAAAAAATGGATGTACTAATCTCAGATTGCCCCTTTAAAGATAATGGTGGCCCTAGCGGTAATACAGTAGTGATGATGTGTGGGTCAGTGGAGGGGCGTGTTCTTGTGGTAACAGTAGTGATTGTTCTATCCTCAGGTGGCTGATTCCATCCCAGCACAGGTTAGTTGTACTGAGGCGTCGACTGTCCGTATGCTGTGGTGACCACCCCCTCTTCCTCCTCTCCTTTCCTCCTCAGTTCTTCAACGTTTTCTCCTTCTACAACTGTTTGGCATGGAAACAGCCCCCCTCTCCTCTTCCTCCATTTTGACTGCCTGTTTGTTTCTAGTTCCAGGACCTTAAAAAGTCTGGCTCCTCCCCTGCATTCCTCATTACTCCTCCATACAGTCTGGCTCCTCCCTGCATTCCTCATTCCTCCAGTCTGGCTCCTCCGCTGCATTCCTCATTCCTCCTCCATACAGTCTGGCTCCTCCCTGCATTCCTCATTCCTCCTCCATACAGTCGCCCTTGATTGGATCCCTCTCTCGCCCTTGATTGAGTTGCCTTGCGTTCCCTCTCTCTGATGGTGACTGTTGCCTAAGAACAGCACTGACCCGATAGGAAATGATCTCTGTTCAGTTGGAGAGATGGGCGATGTTGATGTTTTGGTGTTTCTCTTGCAGTTGCGGAGCTCGTTCAAGCAGGCCTTCAGTAAGAAGAAGGGCAACAAGCCTCAGTCTCCCACGACGACATCGAAGAGATGACAGACACATCACTGCCGTCCTCGCCCAAGCTACAGCATGCTAACAGACAGGACAGCTTCCCAACACTACTCTCCTCAGCCTCTACCACAGAGTGAGTATACTGTAATATACACACATGGCAGATAGCCTAGCAGTAAGAGCGTTGGGCCAGTAACTGAAAGGTCGCTAGTTCGAATCCGCGAGACGACAAGGTGAAGAATTGTCCCTTGTCTATTGTCCCTTGTGCAAGGCACTTAACCCTAATTGCCCCAGGGTCACTGTTGATAATGGCTGACCCTGGATGTGACCCTACCCCCGATGTCTTAGGGGAGTTGGGATATGCAAAAAACACATTTCTCATTAAGACATGTATGAATACACACTTGTACATGTGTGAAACAGGACAAATCTAATCACCCACCTCATTATTATTATTACAAACAGGCTACATCCCAATCTACATACAACACATACTTCAGTGTCCATGTCTTGGCACATGTTGTTTTTCTTCTGAATTCACCCACTCTTTTTTTATGTCTCTTCTTGTTCACCTTGTTTCTCCATTTCATATGTCTATCTGTCCAGTAACAAGTGCCTTTGTGATAGCAAGCCCCTCCCCATTTGGATGTCAAAGAGAAGGCTAAACGGTCATGTGGTCTACAAGCACAGATCTCGGTAACAGGCCGTGTGTGGCTGGCACGCTGTTGGGAGTGTGAAGTGCTTAACTCAGCCTGCTTTTATCTTTGGGTGGCTCCCAAATGGCACGTTAGTCCCTATATTGTACATTCTAGGACCCATAGGGCTCTGGTCAAATGTAGTGCACTATGTAGGGAATAGGGTGCTCTTTGGGACTTAACCTTTCTCTCACAAAGGGCCCCAATCAGGCCACGACGCAAAAATATAATGCACCAGAATGTGAGCCGCGTACACAAATATTAAAATCACTTGTAGCAGTCATGGGAGAGGATATTATATTTCCGTGCTTACTGATACTGCTGGTGAATTGGCCATGTACAGAAGGCTCCTCCATCTTGCTAATATCCTCAGCTGGCCATGCATTTGCCAGAAGCATGCTAGTTTCATTCACATCTGCTGTGTGTGGGCCAGCTGGCTAGTTGGTTTGCCCTCACTTCTTTGGAGGGTCCCTGACAGGCTTTCCTAGCCGCGGAGGGTGATGCTCATGGTGTGGGTTTTGAAATCAATTTCCCCATTTCAAATTGTAAACTCAGCTGTGACCTGCAGAGTTTGATAGTAGTGAATGACTTACATGGTAGCAGTAGTAGCAACACTGGATCTGTAGACAGACACCATCTTTGTCTTTGCTTGGCCAGATGGACCATTCCTATGATGGAGGATTCACTCATCCCCAATGCTCACCTGAACCCTGTGTGACCCCGTACCACCTATGTGTTTGTGTGTTTTCTAAGTATGTCTGCCATAATGGTTTCCTACTGACTCCAATGGATCCTCTTTGACTGTTCAGCCGAGTTCTCTCCCTCGGGGTTGAGGTTCCCTCGGTGGACGCTCCCCATGCCTGTACTGTACTGTATGTGTAACTATCCCTGTTTGTAGTATTTCTAGCCTGTATGTGTAACTACCTCTGTTTGTAGTATTTCCAGCCTGTATGTGTAACTACCTCTGTTTGTAGTATTTCTAGCCTGTATGTGTAACTATCCCTGTTTGTAGTATTTCCAGCCTGTATGTGTAACTACCCCTGTTTGTAGTATTTCTAGCTTGTATGTGTAACTACCCCTGTTTGTAGTATTTCTAGCCCTGTGACCCCTGTGTGACCCCTTGCAGGCTGTGTGAGTGCACGGAGGCGGAGGCGGAGATCATCCTGCAGCTGAAGAACGAGCTGAGGGAGAAGGAACTGAAGCTGACAGACATCCGCCTGGAGGCTCTTAGCTCCGCCCACCACCTGGACCAGATCCGAGAGGCCATGAACCGTATGCAGGTGAGGAACCAGGTAGCCTGCTAAACGAATGCACAACCCAAACCATGGGGGACCCACCAATGTTAATTAGCACTGACGTATATATCAAATCACTAATTGTACATATAGCCTTATTTTGTTGTTTAACACTAATCCAGTCCATTTCTTATCTGTTGTTTTATCTGTATGTATATTGTTTATGCTGTAAAAAAAAAAAAAAAACTTCAGGAGGAGACATTATTGGGTTACACCCAGAGAGACCTGTTTCCCAGGGGCCAGTGGGCCGTGACACTGTGCAGTTAGGGAGCTAAAGCAGCGTTTGGGGATTGTTCTGGCTCTTTGATGCCATGCCAGGAGTGACTGGGGTGGTCAGGGGGTTCAGGGGGAAGCCAACAAGCCGCGATGGCACCGTGGTCAACATACAATATGACCACTAATTAGGTTTATCTGTCGGTGGGGCTGGCCGTGCCATACACCCAATCGCCTTTCTGGTAGAGCAATGACAATGCATCTCATGACAAAGACCGAGGGGACAGTGGCTTGGCCGTTGATGCCAACTCCCATGACAAAATGGCAACAACTGGAGAAGTCAGCGCTCTCTCCTCAGATATGTAGATAATCTACCCAGGCCCTTAATCTGGGATTTAGGTTTTAGCCCAGTACAAAGAGCTCTGTTGAGATTAAAGGGTCTCTCACAGCCAACAATGACGCTAATACTGATCCAGAATGATAACTATGGGCAGTCTGAATGCAAGGAAATTTCCATATTCTTCTAATCGGCTTACCTCTCAGTAGAATGACTTTATTTTACATCGTGTTGGGCTCAGTTTCTGGATTGCTCTCTAAAAGCGTCCATTTGTGGTGACGTCATTGTCTCCCAACAGGTGGCATAGGCCTACATGATGAGTTATAACCATAGAAAGATGAATTACTAGACAGGACACTCAATACGGTTGCTGGTCCACCCATCACAGAACATTGACTTGAATGGGAATGTTCATTCTGGTAGTTCTATTTCTATAGTTTAGAAAAGCATCTGTCAGGAAACAACGACCGTGTCATTTAGAGTATCCTCCTGATGCTTATTCTCTGTCATTGGGCAGAATGAGATCGAGCTGCTGAAAGCGGAAAATGACCGGCTCAAGACGGGAGGCACCACGCCAGCCGCCACGCCAGCCAAGATGGGCCGGCCGCCCTCTGAGACCTCCAGTACATCCTCGTCCTCCTCGCGCCAATCTCTGGGCCTGTCCCTCAACAACCTCAATATCACAGACACCATCATGTCAGGTGAGCCACAGCTTTGAGCCTGTCCATCAACAACCTCAACATCAACTGTGGTGACCCACCATAACCCTGTGACTCTACAACATGACAGACACCATGTCAGGTGACCCACCATAACCCTGTGACTCTACAACATGACAGACACCATCATGTCAGGTGACCCACCATAACCCTGTGACTCTACAACATGACAGACACCATGTCAGGTGACCCACCATAACCCTGTGACTCTACAACATCAGACACACCCCACCATAACCCCGTGACTCTACAACATGACAGACACCATGTCAGGTGACCCACCATAACCCTGTGACTCTACAACATGACAGACACCATGTCAGGTGACCCACCATAACCCCGTGACTCTACAACATGACAGACACCATGTCAGGTGACCCACCATAACCCTGTGACTCTACAACATGACAGACACCATGTCAGGTGACCCACCATAACCCTGTGACTCTACAACATGACAGACACCATGTCAGGTGACCCACCATAACCCTGTGACTCTACAACATGACAGACACCATCATGTCAGGTGACCCACCATAACCCTGTGACTCTACAACATGACAGACACCATGTCAGGTGACCCACCATAACCCTGTGACTCTACAACATGACACACCATCATGTCAGGTGACCCACCATAACCCTGTGACTCTACAACATGACAGACACCATCATGTCAGGTGACCCACCATAACCCTGTGACTCTACAACATGACAGACACCATGTCAGGTGACCCACCATAACCCTGTGACTCTACAACATGACAGACACCATCATGTCAGGTGACCCACCATAACCCCGTGACTCTACAACATGACAGACACCATGTCAGGTGACCCACCATAACCCTGTGACTCTACAACATGACAGACACCATGTCAGGTGACCCACCATAACCCTGTGACTCTACAACATGACAGACACCATCATGTCAGGTGACCCACCATAACCCCGTGACTCTACAACATGACAGACACCATCATGTCAGGTGACCCACCATAACCCTGTGACTCTACAACATGACAACCATGTCAGGTGACCCACCATAACCCTGTGACTCTACAACATGACAGACACCATGTCAGGTGACCCACCATAACCCTGTGACTCTACAACATGACAGACACCATGTCAGGTGACCCACCATAACCCTGTGACTCTACAACATGACAGACACCATCATGTCAGGTGACCCACCATAACCCTGTGACTCTACAACATGACAGACACCATCATGTCAGGTGACCCACCATAACCCTGTGACTCTACAACATGACAGACACCATGTCAGGTGACCCACCATAACCCTGTGACTCTACAACATGACAGACACCATGTCAGGTGACACCATAACCCTGTGACTCTACAACATGACAGACACCATGTCAGGTGACCCACCATAACCCTGTGACTCTACAACATGACAGACACCATGTCAGGTGACCCACCATAACCCTGTGACTCTACAACATGACAGACACCATGTCAGGTGACCCACCATAACCCTGTGACTCTACAACATGACAGACACCATGTCAGGTGACCCACCATAACCCTGTGACTCTACAACATGACAGACACCATCATGTCAGGTGACCCACCATAACCCTGTGACTCTACAACATGACAGACACCATGTCAGGTGACCCACCATAACCCTGTGACTCTACAACATGACAGACACCATCCCACCATAACCCTGTGACTCTACAACATGACAGACACCATGAGGTGACCCACCATAACCCTGTGACTCTACAACATGACAGACACCATCATGTCAGGTGACCCACCATAACCCTGTGACTCTACAACATGACAGACACCATCATGTCAGGTGACCCACCATAACCCCGTGACTCTACAACATGACAGACACCATCATGTGGTGACCCACCATAACCCTGACTGACACCCACCATAACCCACCAGGTGACCCACCATAACCCTGTGACTCTCATGTCAGGTGACCCACCATAACCCTGTGACAACATGACAGACACCATCATGTCAGGTGACCCACCATAACCCTGTGACTCTACAACATGACAGACACCATCATGTCAGGTGACCCACCATAACCCTGTGACTCTACAACATGACAGACACCATGTCAGGTGACCCACCATAACCCTGTGACTCTACAACATGACAGACACCATCATGTCAGGTGACCCACCATAACCCTGTGACTCTACAACATGACAGAGGTGACCCACCACTCTACAACATGACAGACACCATCATGTGACCCACCATAACCCTGTGACTCTACAACATGACAGACACCATCATGTCAGGTGACCCACCATACTCTACCATGACATGTCAGGTGACCCACCATAACCCTGTGACTCTACAACATGACAGACACCATCATGTCAGGTGACCCACCATAACCCTGTGACTCTACAACATGACAGACACCATGTCAGGTGACCCACCATAACCCTACTCTACAACATGACAGACACCATCATGTCAGGTGACCCACCATAACCCTGTGACTCTACAACATGACAGACACCATCATGTCAGGTGACCCACCATAACCCTGTGACTCTACAACATGACAGACACCATGTCAGGTGACCCACCATAACCCTGTGACTCTACAACATGACAGACACCATCATGTCAGGTGACCCACCATAACCCTGTGACTCTACAACATGACAGACACCATCATGTCAGGTGACCCACCATAACCCTGTGACTCTACAACATGACAGACACCATCATGTCAGGTGACCCACCATAACCCTGTGACTCTACAACATGACAGACACCATGTCAGGTGACCCCTGTGACTCTACCATGAAGACACCATGTGACTCCCTGTGACTCTACAACATGACAGACACCATCATGTCAGGTGACCCACCATAACCCTGTGACTCTACAACATGACAGACACCATGTCAGGTGACCCACCATAACCCCGTGACTCTACAACATGACAGACACCATCATGTCAGGTGACCCACCATAACCCTGTGACTCTACAACATGACACCATCATGTCACAGACACACCATGTCAGGTGACCCACCATAACCCCGTGACTCTACAACATGACAGACACCAACATGACAGACTCTACCATGACAGACACCATCATGTCAGGTGACCCACCATAACCCGTGACTCTACAACATGACAGACACCATGAGGTGACCCACCATAACCCTGTGACTCTACAACATGACAGACACCATCATGTCAGGTGATCCACCATAACCCCGTGACTCTACAACATGACAGACACCATCATGTCAGGTGACCCACCATAACCCTGTGACTCTACAACATGACAGACACCATGTCAGGTGACCCACCATAACCCTGAGACTCTACAACATGACAGACACCATGTCAGGTGACCCACCATAACCCTGTGACTCTACAACATGACAGACACCATCATGTCAGGTGACCCACCATAACCCCGAGACTCTACAACATGACAGACACCATCATGTCAGGTGACCCACCATAACCCTGTGACCCACCATAACCCACCATAACCCTGTGACTCTACAACATGACAGACACCATCATGTCAGGTGACCCACCATAACCCTGTGACTCTACAACATGACAGACACCATCATGTCAGGTGACCCACCATAACCCTGTGACTCTACAACATGACACACCATCATGTCAGGTGACCCACCATAACCCTGTGACTCTACAACATGACACACCATCATGTCAGGTGACCCACCATAACCCTGTGACTCTACAACATGACAGACATCATGTCAGGTGACCCACCATAACCCCGTGACTCTACAACATGACAGACACCATGTCAGGTGACCCACCATAACCCTGTGACTCTACAACATGACAGACACCATCATGTCAGGTGACCCACCATAACCCTGTGACTCTACAACATGACAGACACCATGTCAGGTGACCCACCATAACCCTGTGACTCTACAACATGTGACCCATGTCAGGTGACCCATAACCCTGTGACTCTCAACATGACAGACACCATCATGAGGTGACCCACCATAACCCTGTGACTCTACAACATGACAGACACCATCATGTCAGGTGACCCACCATAACCCTGTGACTCTACAACATGACACACCATCATGTCAGGTGACCCACCATAACCCTGTGACTCTACAACATGACAGACACCATGTCAGGTGACCCACCATAACCCTGTGACTCTACAACATGACAGACACCATGTCAGGTGACCCACCATAACCCTGTGACTCTACAACATGACAGACACCATGACACCATCATGTCAGGTGACCCACCATAACCCAACATGACAGACACCATGACTCTACAACCCACCATAACCCTGTGACTCTACAACATGACAGACACCATGTCAGGTGACCCACCATAACCCTGTGACTCTACCATGACAGACACCATGTCAGGTGACCCACCATAACCCTGTGACTCTACAACATGACAGACACCATGTCAGGTGACCCACCATAACCCTGTGACTCTACAACATGACAGACACCATCATGTCAGGTGACCCACCATAACCCTGTGACTCTACAACATGACAGACACCATCATGTCAGGTGACCCACCATAACCACCATGTCAGGTGACCCACCATAACCCTGTGACTCTACAACATGACAGACACCATCATGTCAGGTGACCCACCATAACCCTGTGACTCTACAACATGACACACCATCATGTCAGGTGACCCACCATAACCCTGTGACTCTACAACATGACAGACATCATGTCAGGTGATCCACCATAACCCTGTGACTCTACAACATGACAGACATCATGTCAGGTGACCCACCATAACCCTGTGACTCTACAACATGACAGACACCATCATGTCAGGTGACCCACCATAACCCTGTGACTCTACAACATGACAGACACCATCATGTCAGGTGACCCACCATAACCCTGTGACTCTACAACATGACAGACACCATCATGTCAGGTGACCCACCATAACCCTGTGACTCTACAACATGACAGACACCATCATGTCAGGTGACCCACCATAACCCTGTGACTCTACAACATGACAGACACCATGTCAGGTGACCCACCATAACCCCGTGACTCTACAACATGACAGACACCATCATGTCAGGTGACCCACCATAACCCCGTGACTCTACAACATGACAGACACCGTGACTCTACAACATGACAGACACCATCATGTCAGGTGACCCACCATAACCCTGTGACTCTACAACATGACAGACACCATCATGTCAGGTGACCCACCATAACCCCGTGACTCTACAACATGACAGACACCATCATGTCAGGTGACCCACCATAACCCTGTGACTCTACAACATGACAGACACCATCATGTCAGGTGATCCACCATAACCCCGTGACTCACAACATGACAGACACCATGTCAGGTGACCCACCATAACCCTGTGACAACATGACAGACCATCATGTCAGGTGACCCACCATAACCCCGTGACTCTACAACATGACAGACACCATCATGTCAGGTGACCCACCATAACCCTGTGACTCTACAACATGACAGACACCATCATGTCAGGTGACCCACCATAACCCTGTGACTCTACAACATGACAGACACCATGTCAGGTGACCCACCATAACCCTGTGACTCTACAACATGACTGTCTGATCCACCATACAACAACATGACAGACACCATCATGTCAGGTGACCCACCATAACCCTGTGACTCTACAACATGACAGACACCATGTCAGGTGACCCACCATAACCCTGTGACTCTACAACATGACACACCATCATGTCAGGTGACCCACCATAACCCTGTGACTCTACAACATGACAGACACCATGTCAGGTGACCCACCATAACCCTGTGACTCTACAACATGACAGACACCATCATGTCAGGTGACCCACCATAACCCTGTGACTCTACAACATGACAGACACCATGTCAGGTGACCCACCATAACCCCGTGACTCTACAACATGACAGACACCATGTCAGGTGACCCACCATAACCCCGTGACTCTACAACATGACAGACACCATGTCAGGTGACCCACCATAACCCCGTGACTCTACAACATGACAGACACCATGTCAGGTGACCCACCATAACCCTGTGACTCTACAACATGACAGACACCATCATGTCAGGTGATCCACCATAACCCTGACTCTACAACATGACAGACACCATCATGTCAGGTGACCCACCATAACCCTGTGACTCTACAACATGACAGACACCATCATGTCAGGTGATCCACCACAGCCCCGTGACTCTACAACATGACAGACACTATTTTTTTATTTTATTTTATTTATTTTATTTCACCTTTATTTAACCAGGTAGGCTAGTTGAGAACAAGTTCTCATTTGCAACTGCGACCTGGCCAAGATAAAGCAGACAACAGAGTTACACATGGAGTAAACAATTAACAAGTCACAGTAGAAAAAAAGGGAGTCTATATACAATGTGTGCAAAAGGCATGAGGAGGTAGGCGAATAATTACAATATTGCAGATTAACACTGGAGTGATAAATGATCAGATGATCATGTACAGGTAGAGATTTTGGTGTGCAAAAGAGCAGAAAAGTAAATAAATAAACTGTGGGGATGAGGTAGGTGAAAATGGGTGGGCTATTTACCAATAGATTATGTACAGCTGCAGCGATCGGTTAGCTGCTCAGATAGCTGATGTTTGAAGTTGGTGAGGGAGATAAAAGTCTCCAACTTCAGCGATTTTTGCAATTCGTTCAGTCACAGGCAGCGGAGTACTGGAACGAAAGGCGGCCGAATGAGGTGTTGGCTTTAGGGATGATCAGTGAGATACACTTGCTGGAGCTCGTGCTATGGATGGGTGTTGCCATCGTGACCAGTGAACTGAGATAAGGCGGAGCTTTACCTAGCAAGGCCTTGTAGATGACCTGGAGCCAGTGGGTCTGGCGATGAATATGTAGCGAGGGCCAGCCGACTAGAGCATACAAGTCGCAGTGGTGGGTAGTATAAGGTGCTTTAGTGACAAAACGGATGGCACTGTGATAAACTGCATCCAGTTTGCTGAGTAGAGTGTTGGAAGCAATTTTGTAGATGACATCGCCAAAGTCGAGGATCGGTAGGATAGTCAGTTTTACTAGGGTAAGCTTGGCAGCGTGAGTGAAGGAGGCTTTGTTGCGGAATAGAAAGCCGACTCTTGATTTGATTTTCGATTGGAGATGTTTGATATGGGTCTGGAAGGAGAGTTTGCAGTCTAGCCAGACACCTAGGTACTTATAGGTGTCCACATATTCAAGGTAGGAACCATCCAGTGTGGTGATGCTAGTCGGGCATGCGGGTGCAGGCAGCGATCGGTTGAAAAGCATGCATTTGGTTTTACTAGCGTTTAAGAGCAGTTGGAGGCCACGGAAGGAGTGTTGTATGGCATTGAAGCTCGTTTGGAGGTTAGATAGCACAGTGTCCAATGACGGGCCAAAAGTATATAGAATGGTGTCGTCTGCGTAGAGGTGGATCAGGGAATCGCCCGTATACATCATTGATATATACAGAGAAAAGAGTCGGCCCGAGAATTGAACCCTGTGGCACCCCCATAGAGACTGCCAGAGGACCGGACAGCATGCCCTCCGATTTGACACACTGAACTCTGTCTGCAAAGTAATTGGTGAACCAGGCAAGGCAGTCATCCGAAAACCGAGGCTACTGAGTCTGCCGATAAGAATATGGTGATTGACAGAGTCGAAAGCCTTGGCAAGGTCGATGAAGACGGCTGCACAGTACTGTCTTTTATCGATGACGGTTATGATGTCGTTTAGTACCTTGAGTGTGGCTGAGGTGCACCCGTGACCGGCTCGGAAACCAGATTGCATAGCGGAGAAGGTACGGTGGGATTCGAGATGGTCAGTGACCTGTTTGTTGACTTGGCTTTCGAAGACCTTAGATAGGCAGGGCAGAATGGATATAGGTCTGTAACAGTTTGGGTCCAGGGTGTCTCCCCCTTTGAAGAGGGGATGACTGCGGCAGCTTTCCAATCCTTGGGGATCTCAGACGATATGAAAGAGAGGTTGAAGAGGGGTTGAGAGGGGTTGCGACAATGGCGGCGGATAGTTTCAGAAATAGAGGGTCCAGATTGTCAAGCCCAGCTGATTTATACGGGTCCAGGTTTTGCAGCTCTTTCAGAACATCTGCTATCTGGATTTGGGTAAAGGAGAACCTGGAGAGGCTTGGGAGAGGAGCTGCGGGGGTGGAGCTGTTGGCCGAGGTAGGAGTAGCCAGGCGGAAGGCATGGCCAGCCGTTGAGAATGCTTGTTGAAGTTTTCGATAATCATGGATTTGTCGGTGGTGACAGTGTTCCCTAGCCTCATTGCAGTGGGCAGCTGGGAGGAGGTGCTCTTGTTCTCCATGGACTTCACAGTGTCCCAGAACTTTTTGGAGTTGGAGCTACAGGATGCAAACTTCTGCCTGAAGAAGCTGGCCTTAGCTTTCCTGACTGACTGCGTGTATTGGTTCCTGACTTCCCTGAACAGTTGCATATCGCGGGGACTGTTCGATGCTATTGCAGTCCGCCACAGGATGTTTTTGTGCTGGTCGAGGGCAGTCAGGTCTGGAGTGAACCAAGGGCTGTATCTGTTCTTAGTTCTGCATTTTTTGAACGGAGCATGCTTATCTAAAATGGTGAGGAAGTTACTCTTAAAGAATGACCAGGCATCCTCAACTGACGGGATGAGGTCAATGTCCTTCCAGGATACCCGGGCCAGGTCGATTAGAAAGGCCTGCTCACAGAAGTGTTTTAGGGAGCGTTTGACAGTGATGAGGGGTGGTTTGACTGCGGCACCGTAGTAGATACAGGCAATGAGGCAGTGGTCGCTGAGATCCTGGTTGAAGACAGAGGAGGTGTATTTGGAGGGCCAGTTGGTCAGGATGACGTCTATGAGGGTGCCCTTGCTTACAGAGTTAGGGTTGTACCTGGTGGGTTCCTTGATGATTTGTGTGAGGCGGCAACAGTAGCAGGCGGCAACAGTGAGAGACTTATTCCTGGAGAGAGTAATTTTCAGAATTAGTAGTTCGAACTGTTTGGGTATGGACCTGGAAAGTATGACATTACTTTGCAGGCTATCTCTGCAGTAGACTGCAACTCCTCCCCCTTTGGCAGTTCTATCTTGACGGAAGATGTTATAGTTTGGTATGGAAATCTCTGAATTTTTGGTGGCCTTCCTGAGCCAGGATTCAGACACGGCAAGGACATCAGGGTTAGCAGAGTGTGCTAAAGCAGTGAGTAAGTACCATGTCAGGTGATCCACCACAGCCCCATGACTCTACATGACAGACACCATCATGTCAGGTGATCCACCACAGCTGCTGCGTTGTCCTATCTTTACTGTTACCCAACACGCTGCGTTGTCCTATCTTTACTGTTACCCAACACACTGCGTTGTCCTATCTTTACTGTTACCCAACACGCTGCGTTAATCGATATTTACTGTTACCCAACACGCTGTTTACAGTTTGAAGACAATGTGCTAGTCCTTTTGGATGAAGGTGAGTCACCAAGGCACGTTTGTCCAAGTAGAGTTCCTCAAGTTGAAATAACATCTGCATCAATCAAGCAGACGTCAGAACAGAACTCCTCGGAGAGGTTGAGTTACAGAACTCCCACAGGTGTGTTGTGTGTGTGAGACTAATTAAACCTTGTTGCTCCTCTTCTCCGTTAATCCTGCCTTGTCCTCGTTGATGAGTGGAGTGCTGTTCGGTCCTCCTTTGGTCTCCTCGTTGTCCTGTAATTAAAATAGAACACTCTCGGAGGACCTTATGGCTGTTTAATTGATGGGGGTGAGTTGGGAGCAGCAGCGCGTGGAAGACGAGTGGCAGAGGGCCCTTATCACCCCTGCACAGAGCCTGCATGCCAGCAAGCCAGCCGAATACAAAGTAGTTCCCCTTCCTCCGTTCAATGTAAATAAAGCAGAGAGAGAGGAAAATAGAATGTTTATAATTAATATCTGGAGCTCCTAGCAATGTAACTTTTTTAACCTGACAACCGTGTCTTTCAAAAGGCAGAAGGACCGCTCTATATTAAATATAGGCTCTTGTTTTTACTTTTCTATTTTTCAGACGCTTAGTTTTCCCCAAGATTGTTTCTTCCCTTGATAGATAGTTGTGTTTGTGCCCACAGATATTCTCCTGGACGATGGTTATGATGGCAATCTACGCAAAGAGGGGCGCAGTGTGTGTGTGTGTGGTGACAATCAAACCTTGGCCTCTTCTCCGAGACCAAGGTCCTCTAAGTGGAGATGTGGTCCTAGTCTCAACTGTCCTGTAATAAGACCAAGGTAGCTAATGAGATATGGGGGGTGCCTAGAATCAAGACAGTGGCTCACAAGAGCCTAAGACAGCAAGGTAGCTAATGAGATAGTTGCCTAGAATCCCCAGTTCAATGGCTCCAATAAGACCAAGGTAGCTAATGATAATATATCTGGTGCCTAGAATGTAACAACCTGACAGTGGCTTTCAATAAGACCAAGGTAGCTAATGAGATATAGGTTTTTACCTAGAATCAGACAGTGGCTTCCAATAGATAGTTGTGTTTGTGACCAAGAATTCTCCTGGAATGAGATGGCATGGTGCCTAGAATCAACAGTGGCTCCAATAAGACCAAGGAAGCTAATGAGATATGATGCCTAGAATCAACAGTGGCTCCAATAAGACCAAGGAAGCTAACGAGATATGGTGCCTAGAATCAACAGTGGCTCCAATAAGACCACGGTATCTAATGAGATATGGTGCCTAGAATCAACAGTGGCTCCAATAAGACCAAGGAAGCTAATGAGATATGATGCCTAGAATAACAATGTGAGAATCTTATGCTGTCGTATAATCAGATGCTTCGGTACCAGCGCTTGACTTGGACAGGAGCTCACCGGAGCCGAGTACCAGGACCTTAGTTTTTCTGTTCCTCTTGTAAAATATTATATCAAAAGAATTTTGGAGCTCCTGCACCTTAATATAAACAGTACCGGCAACTAAAATAAACACTGGCACCTATTTCAGTCCATGTCACTGTTCGGTACAACAATTTTGTAACTTATTTTCATTCATGTCTCTGACATGCTACGTTTTCTAATTCCCTATCGTACACTCAGGGTATGCAAAGCCAGGAGTACCTCATTGGTTCCATCGGCGTGAGCGGAAAGACCAAGTGGGATGTGCTAGATGGAGTAATCAGACGATTATTCAAGGTAAAACCTCCTTCCCCCTGCTCACCATATGATCAGTCACTGACTGAACCCTACAGACGAAAAACCAAATATGAAGCACTACATTTTTTTTGTCAGAAAAAGCTCATGATTATATGGTTCTTCCTCTGTATGATTGACAGACTATTTCTTTGCTGTGGAAACATATGGATAAACACTGAGATGTTAGATAGAATGTGTCTTTATCTTAGAATTCAATTTGTCCATTTCCCCTCCAGGAGTACGTGTTCCGGGTGGACCCACTGACCAGTCTGGGGCTGAACTCAGACAGTATAGTCAGCTATAGGATGGGGGATGTGGTGCGGGCCCACGCCTCTGAACTGCCTGAAATGCTGCCCTGTGGCTACCTGGTGGGGGACAACAACGTCATCAGCATCAACCTCAAAGGTACTAGGATGGCCCAGACTAACGGCATGATGCATTTCTATTGTTGTGTGTTTTATGTATTACTGTACGTCCTACATCCTTTTAAGGACATGACCAAACACATTTCCCTCTGGTGGGATAATAAAGTTTATTAAATCAAAATAGCACAGATATAGAGGAAGGGCCTTGAGTCTTGACCATGAGGCCTGAACAGGAACAACCCACCTATAGGATGGCACATTTCCAAACATGACAAAATGGAACCCCAGAAGGTTTAAATAGAATGTCCAAAAGCTTCTTAATCCTGACATGACAATACTCTCATGCACTTTGAAAAGCACTTCGGACACTTCAGTCAATGTACTGCTCCTGAAGGGGCAAAGGAGGTGTTTTAATTAAATGGACTAACATCGGCTTCCATTTTTATTCACCAGAGCTAAAAAAAAGTAGACAACACTTCCTTTATTTCACTCGCAGGCTGGCTGCTATGTTCCTGTGGTCATAATGGCCGCTTCTCTCCCATAGTCACAACAGTGGCCATCAGCAGGAACATGTAGTGGGCCAGGCCTGAACTAGGTGCCATTGAATCCTGTGTCAGCACTCTGCATTACAGTTGTGTTTTCACTGGAGGAGTAGTGTCCAAGCTCCCATCAACAGTCAATTATAGTTACTCTGCAGTCATTAAAGCTGAATTATAGTTACTCTGCAGTCATTAAGCTGAATTATAGTTACTCTGCAGTCATTGCTGAATTATAGTTACTCTGCAGTCATTGAAGCTGAATTATAGTTACTCTGCAGTCATTGAAGCTGAATTATAGTTACTCTGCAGTCTATTGAAGCTGAATTATAGTTACTCTGCAGTCATTGAAGCTGAATTATAGTTACTCTGCAGTCTATTGAAGCTGAATTATAGTTACTCTGCAGTCTATTGAAGCTGAATTATAGTTACTCTGCAGTCATTGAAGCTGAATTATAGTTACTCTGCAGTCATTGAAGCTGAATTGAAGTTACTCTGCAGTCATTGAAGCTGAATTATAGTTACTCTGCAGTCATTAAAGCTGAATTATAGTTACTCTGCAGTCATTGAAGCTGAATTATAGTTACTCTGCAGTCATTGAAGCTGAATTATAGTTACTCTGCAGTCATTGAAGCTGAATTATAGTTACTCTGCAGTCATTGAAGCTGAATTATAGTTACTCTGCAGTCATTGAAGCTGAATTATAGTTACTCTGCAGTCATTGAAGCTGAATTATAGTTACTCTGCAGTCATTAAAGCTGAATTATAGTTACTCTGCAGTCATTGAAGCTGAATTATAGTTACTCTGCAGTCATTGAAGCTGAATTATAGTTACTCTGCAGTCATTAAAGCTGAATTATAGTTACTCTGCAGTCATTGAAGCTGAATTATAGTTACTCTGCAGTTATTGAAGCTGAATTATAGTTACTCTGCAGTCATTGAAGCTGAATTATAGAAGTCATTGAAGCTGAATTATAGTTACTCTGCAGTCATTGAAGCTGAATTATAGTTACTCTGCAGTCAATTGAAGCTGAATTATAGTTACTCTGCAGTCATTGAAGCTGAATTATAGTTACTCTGCAGTCATTGAAGCTGAATTATAGTTACTCTGCAGTCATTGAAGCTGAATTATAGTTACTCTGCAGTCATTGAAGCTGAGTTACTCTGCAGTTGAAGCTGAATTATAGTTACTCTGCAGTCATTGAAGCTGAATTATAGTTACTCTGCAGTCTGATTGTTAAGTCTGAATGAATTATAGTTACTCTGCAGTCATTGAAGCTGAATTATAGTTACTCTGCAGTCATTGAAGCTGAATTATAGTTACTCTGCAGTCATTGAAGCTGAATTATAGTTACTCTGCAGTCATTGAAGCTGAATTATAGTTACTCTGCAGTCATTGAAGCTGAAGCTGAATTATAGTTACTCTGCAGTCATTAAAGCTGAATTATAGTTACTCTGCTGATCCTAAATCAGCGCTCCTACTCTGAGATGTTTGACACATACTCCACCTGACGTCCCAAAGAGTTGCACCATAAACAATAATCAACTCTTCCCATTTCTCATGATTTATTTTATGTTACCATCGTTTATTAGCCATCGCACAGTCGCACTGCATTTAATTATGATATTTTATGGGCTATTACCTGAGTGAATGAACTCTATTCATTCCATTAGTTTTAGAATGGCATGAATTGTATTCAGTCTAACACAGGCTGTGAGAGGCTATGTTATATACCGTTAACATGATAATATCCTGTATGATTATAGCACCTAGTATCATCAGACAATCACGTCTCTACTCCTGCAGGTGTGAAGGAGAACAGCATAGACAGCCTGGTATTTGACACCCTCATCCCCAAGCCCATCGTCCAGAGATACCTCAACCTGCTCATGGAACATCGCCGCATCATCCTCTCTGGCCCCAGCGGCACTGGGAAGTCCTTCCTGGCCAGCAAGCTGGCAGAGTTCATTGTCACCAAGTCTGGTCGAAAGGTCACGGAGAGCAACTTGGCTAGCTTCAACGTGGACCAGAAATCCAGCAAGGTAAGAAAACGCTCAGCCAATAGTATTAAGGAGCTAGTCGCTAAGGAGTCGGCATATTTGTCTATAAATCGCCTCGTTTGGCACTGTACTGTATCAAGGACAGTGGTCCTATTTCAAAGACAAAGTTACACTCACTTTATGTATAATGGCCACATCTTTAAGCTCACTGTGTGTTGTTTCTGTGCAGGACCTGCGTCAGTACCTATCCAGCCTGGCAGAGCAGTGCAACACTGAGGAGAGCGAGACAGAGCTTCCCGCCGTGGTCATACTGGACAACCTCCACCACATCGGCTCACTCAGCGACATCTTCAACGGATTCCTCAACTACAAGTACCACAAATGGTGAGTATAGCTCCACCGGCACAGGAAGGAAGTCTAGCCGCTATAGGATGGTGATGATGATGGGGGTGATGATGGGGGTGATGATGGTGGGGATGATGATGGTGTTTAACTCAAATGCAACAGTTAGAGTTAATGTGAACACGGGGATTCTATACCAACAACCATCTCTCATTACAAGATAATGCAATTCGTATTATTTTCAAGATAGTTTACCTACTGTTCCCTGATAAGCACAATCACTGTTGTGAAAGGAAACGTAAATATCCTTATTGCCTGGCCCTGGTACGTAAACTGCACTGTCCTCAGTATAATTGTTCTGTCTTGTCTGCAGCCCGTATGTGATTGGAACCATGAACCAGGGAGTGTCTTCCTCTCCCAACCTTGAGCTTCACCACAATTTCAGGTATGTGCACCTTCACCAACACTCAAACCGCGATTCAAAAGCTTCCTTTGCTCTTTGCTTTCAACATATTGTTTTCCCTGTACAGAAAACCTATTCAAGCAGATTCCTGCTAACTAACATTATTATGGGGCCTTTTTCTTTAGTTGAAAACTCTGTTTATTCAGTTTTACACACGACAACACAAAACAATATAAATAATATACTCAACTAGAAAGACAAAGGAGAATAGCTTTAAAGATACCGTACTTTGGACAAGTTAAACACACCAGGCTACCAAGGTTAAGGGCCATCTGTAGTGCAGGGACAGAGCACACACCTCACCATTGTTCCTGTAAACAGACAAGGGATGGGGGGGAATCACCCAACCATCCACTGGACCAAAAATAAAGTTTACAATGATTTAAAAATATAGAATAATGTTATGTAAGCATGAACAATAGAAAACATTTTAAAAACAGGGCAAAACAAACTCCCAGTTTAGTCTCTGACTGGTCAAGATGAACAAGGCAGGTCACATTCAATAAGAATCAATAGGCACATCAACCTTAATGCCCCTCCCCTCCCCAAACAAAACCACCCCAAAGAAATGCTCATCCACCCCTTAATTCACAGGGGGTGAAATACAGACTTATTTTAGTGTTCATATGAATGCCATCAGAGGATGGACTGTTTAAAGACCGGAATGGAGCCCAAGCCTCATAAAACAGTTTGAGGTTCCCACGCGTATTGTATTTAATGTTTTCTAGTTTCAGAGAGCACAACACATCTCCCACCCAATATTTATAAGATGGGGGAGCTGCCATCTTCCAGTTCTGTAGTATTAGCCGTCTAGCTAAAAGAGTTGTATAAGCAACAGTGTCCGACTGGATTCTTGACAGGGGGGTACCCATGGGCAGTACTCCAAAAAGGGCTGTAAGGGGAGACGGATCTATAACAGTGTCATATATATCAGAGAAACATTTAAATATGAATTCCCAGAAACCTGACAGTTTGTGACAGCCCCAAAACATATGATAGTGTGGCTGGTTGTGTTTTACACCGGACACCGGTAGGATCAGAATCTCAGAATATTCTTCCCAGTTTGGCTTTGGAGCCTTTTTCAACAATAAGATGCACTGTGTTATTTTTAAAAGGGTGACTATAAAAAATATAACAGTAACTCAATTAAAAATGAATCAATAGTCAATAGTAAAACTACCAATAAGAACATTGTGATTATGTACAGTATTTAATCAACATTGTATTCCTGCTTCCACTAGTAGAAACAATAATACCACCACCAGGCCTACTGCCACAAAATAGTTGTGTGGGTGTCTTTCAAACCATGAAGTCAGTCGACTTGGGCGACCTGACAATTCACATAATAAATATTTCTATAGATCTGTCATTCTAATTGAAAGTAAGTTCTATATGAGCCATTTCTATGCTTCCTGTTAAGTTTAGTTTTTGCGTCTTTAAATTAGGTTTTGTCCACCAGCTTCAAACAGCTGAAAATATATTTTTGGTTATGGAAAATATTTCACAGCAGTTTAGATGATACAATGATTCTCTACACTATACTTGCTGGTTTTGTTACATAAACTGAAATTAGCTATTAACTATTATAATGTTTCTAAACAGGCCATGGCGGAGTGATTCATGCATAGTGCATTTTAAACTTTGCTAATTAGCTTTGCTAAATTGACCTGATATCATTTTAGGCCTTACACACCTGACCTCATTTTATACGTGACATATTTGAGAAGATAATTACATGACTAATGTGGCGACAGATATATTTGTCATTGGGTGCATGCAAAATCACACTGACATTCATTGATTAACATTTTCATCACACTGTCACCATGGAAGGTACAGGAAACAACCCAGCATTTCATAAAATGCCATGAGGCCAAATGTGGCTGAACCTCCACGCTGATACTGGCCTTCCTGACTATGAGTCGGAATTACAATGTGGAATGATCAAACCAGAGTGCAAGCCTCAGAACAAGCAGTCATCTTTATTATGACAACTGACAACAGAGCAGTCATCTTTATTATGACAACAGAGCAGTCATCTTTATTATGACAACAGAGCAGTCATCTTTATTATGACAACAGAGCAGTCATCTTTATTATGACAACAGAGCAGTCATCTTTATTATGACAACAGAGCAGTCATCTTTATTATGACAACAGAGCAGTCATCTTTATTATGACAACAGAGCAGTCATCTTTATTATGACAACAGAGCAGTCATCTTTATTATGACAACAGAGCAGTCATCTTTATTATGACAACAGAGCAAATATATGCCAAACATCCATCCCCAAACGGCCCTTATCTTTGGGCCAAACTTGCATGGAATTTCCCTAATGCTGAATTCCAAATCGACCTCTAGTGCCATTCTCTAGTCACTGATCTGAAAGAATTGGATCTAGGTATAAGAAACTTGATGCTCCATCTTTTTTTTTCCCATAGGCTGATTGGAATAACCACCACATCCAATCATTTCAGGTCTACCGGAATCATGTAGCCTCCAATTCCATCACAGCTGCTCCATAGAGTGTGATGTCATACATGTTGTCTCGTCATCCTCTTCCCCTGTCTCCAGGTGGGTGCTGTGTGCCAACCACACAGAGCCGGTCAAGGGTTTCCTGGGCCGATTTCTGCGCAGGAAGCTGATCGAGACAGAGATCAACAGGAACATGCGCAGCAATGACCTCATCAAGGTCATCGACTGGATTCCCAAGACGTGGCAGCACCTCAACGGCTTCCTGGAGGCCCACAGCTCCTCAGACGTCACCATCGGTTAGACACTTAATACGTGTATTTTGGTGTTGTGACTTGGGCTATGTGAGGTAATGCGTTGCTCAAACTGAAAGGTGCTACATGGTCAATCAGACGTCTGCATTGGCCGAGCAGCATTTACAGTGATATGGCCTCTGCAGAAGTCAGGGCATTCATACTTCTTGCTCTTCGCTGAGCAGCACAGAGCTGTTGTCTAGGAAGTGAGTTTGTGTTTATGCAGAACCTGCCGTCCCCATGTACCGTCAACCAATCATGACAATGCGGCGCTATACAGAGCCCTCCGGATTATTACAACATTTAAGAGGCGCGCGGCGATGCGGTACAGAGCTCAATTTAGCCTCTGCGTCACACCATCCGTACTGCACCTCCGACCACATTTTCCAATCAAGCATGAATTGTCTCTGACCCCACAACACACAGGGAATGTGTTGTGTTCTGCCTTCAGGTCCCAGGCTCTTCCTGTCCTGCCCCATGGATGCAGATGGCTCGCGGGTGTGGTTCACTGACCTATGGAACTACTCCCTGGTGCCTTACCTGCTGGAAGCCGTCAGAGAAGGGCTCCAGGTGGGTACAGACGGAGGTCAAAGGACACAAAGTAGAGGGGTACCGGTGTAGGGTGAAGTTGCCCCTGTCATCAGCATCTATGATTTCTCCTTTCGCTTAACTCATTTCTCGTTTTGTGGCCACCATTACAGCTGTACGGCAAGAGGGCGGCGTGGGAGGACCCGTCCAAGTGGGTGAAGGACACCTACCCCTGGAGATCTGCCTCCTTGCAGCATGACAGCCAGGCCCTGCTCCAGTTACGGCCAGAGGACGTGGGCTATGACGGCTACAGCTCCTCCAAAGAGGGCGCCTCCTCCAAACAAGTGTCACAGAGTGACACGGAAGGAGACCCACTGGTAAGGAGAAATTAAAACAAAGCCCTGAAATGCTGAAAGAAGGTCCAGTACGGGGATTTCTCATTTCTGAAGAAGACCATTGACTATCGAAACGTCAGTCTTTTAAGCTTGTCTAATAAAACTATGTGACTTTAATGGTGAGCGGTAGTGTTGCACCTTTTCCTGTCCCATTATTTCATTTCCTTCAAATATGTTTGATTCAGGGAGGCATCGTTAGACATTATTGAACATTATTGAATTCAAGTTTCCGCCCTGAACCCTTGGTTAGAGAGCTTTTCAGGGAGGCAGGTAGCTTTTTCAGTAGTGGTTAGAGAGCACTTTAGTTTACTTACCAGTTTTCAGAGGCAGAAAATATTCAGCCTAGGGTTAGAGAGCCAGAACAACACAATGATTCAGGGAGGCAGGTAGCCTAGTGGTTAGAGAGCCAGAACAATGATTCAGGGAGGCAGGTAGCCTAGTGGTTAGAGAGCCAGAACAACACAATGATTCAGGGAGGCAGGTAGCCTAGTGGTTAGAGAGCCAGAACAACACAATGATTCAGGGAGGCAGGTAGCCTAGTGGTTAGAGAGCCAGAACAACACAATGATTCAGGGAGGCAGGTAGCCTGGGTTAGAGAGCCAGAACAACACAATGATTCAGGGAGGCAGGTAGCCTAGTGGTTAGAGAGCCAGAACAACACAATGATTCAGGGAGGCAGGTAGCCTAGGTTAGCCAGAACAACACAATAGGGAGGCAGGTAGCCTGTGGTTAGAGAGCCAGCACAACACAATGATTCAGGGAGGCAGGTAGCCTAGTGGTTAGAGAGCCAGAACAACACAATGATTCAGGGAGGCAGGTAGCCTAGTGGTTAGCCCTAGTGGTTAGAGAGCCAGAACAACACAATGATTCAGGGAGGCAGGTAGCCTAGTGGTTAGAGAGCCAGAACAACACAATGATTCAGGGAGGCAGGTAGCCTAGTGGTTAGAGAGCCAGAACAACACAATGATTCAGGGAGGCAGGTAGCCTAGTGGTTAGAGAGCCAGCACAACACAGTGATTCAGGGAGGCAGGTAGCCTAGTGGTTAGAGAGCCAGCACAACACAATGATTCAGGGAGGCAGGTAGCCTAGTGGTTAGAGAGCCAGCAGAACAACACAATGATTCAGGGAGGCAGGTAGCCTAGTGGTTAGAGAGCCACAACACAATGATTCAGGGAGGCAGGTAGCCTACAACACAATGATTCAGGGAGCCTAGTGGTTAGAGAGCAGGTAGCCTAGTGGTTAGAGAGCCAGCACAACACAATGATTCAGGGAGGCAGGTAGCCTAGTGGTTAGAGAGCCAGCACAACACAATGATTCAGGGAGGCAGGTAGCCTAGTGGTTAGAGAGCCAGAACAACACAATGATTCAGGGAGGCAGGTAGCCTAGTGGTTAGAGAGCCAGAACAACACAATGATTCAGGGAGGCAGGTAGCCTAGTGGTTAGAGAGCCAGAACAACACAATGATTCAGGGAGGCAGGTAGCCTAGTGGTTAGAGAGCCAGCACAACACAATGATTCAGGGAGGCAGGTAGCCTAGTGGTTAGAGAGCCAGAACAACACAATGATTCAGGGAGGCAGGTAGCCTAGTGGTTAGAGAGCCAGAACAACACAATGATTCAGGGAGGCAGGTAGCCTAGTGGTTAGAGAGCCAGAACAACACAATGATTCAGGGAGGCAGGTAGCCTAGTGGTTAGAGAGCCAGAACAACACAATGATTCAGGGAGGCAGGTAGCCTAGTGGTTAGAGAGCCAGAACAACACAATGATTCAGGGAGGCAGAGCCTACAGCACACACAATGATTCAGGGAGGCAGGTAGCCTAGTGGTTAGAGAGCCAGCAACACAATGATTCAGGGAGGCAGGTAGCCTAGTGGTTAGAGAGCAGCACAACACAATGATTCAGGGAGGCAGGTAGCCTAGTGGTTAGAGAGCCAGATTCACAACACAGCATGATTCAGGGAGGCAGGTAGCCTAGTGGTTAGAGAGCCAGAACAACACAATGATTCAGGGAGGCAGGTAGCCTAGTGGTTAGAGAGCCAGCACAACACAATGATTCAGGGAGGCAGGTAGCCTAGTGGTTAGAGAGCCAGAACAACACAATGATTCAGGGAGGCAGGTAGCCTAGTGGTTAGAGAGCCAGAACAACACAATGATTCAGGGAGGCAGGTAGCCTAGTGGTTAGAGAGCCAGAACAACACAATGATTCAGGGAGGCAGGTAGCCTAGTGGTTAGAGAGCCAGAACAACACAATGATTCAGGGAGGCAGGTAGCCTAGTGGTTAGAGAGCCAGAACAACACAATGATTCAGGGAGGCAGGTAGCCTAGTGGTTAGAGAGCCAGAACAACACAATGATTCAGGGAGGCAGGTAGCCTATGGTTAGAGAGCCAGCACAACACAATGATTCAGGGAGGCAGGTAGCTGATGGTTAGAGAGTTGGGCCAGAACCGAATTGCTGATCGCTCTGCCCCTGAACATGAACAGTTAACCCACTGTTCCTAGGCAGTCATTGTTCTCAACTGACTTCAGGAGGCATGTCCTAGTTAAATAAAGGTCAAATAAAAAAATGTGAAAAACATGATGAAGACTGAAATCACAGGCATGTTCTAACTCTGATAGATGATTCTAATGCTGATTTGAATGACCGTTTTATTTGTACAGTGATATGTAAAATAGAGTCATATGAAAAGTTTGCTAAGAGAGTTTTACGTTTCCTGAAGCTAAGTGAAGCAACATGAAGGAGACCATGTTGGTGGACATAATAATAAGAAATAATAAACAAAAAAGACATCAGTGAGTAAAGGTGGAAGCTCGTTTCCAAGGATACCAATAACAAACGTAACAGCAGATGACCTTGTCTTTTGAAAGAAGAAAACACAAAGGGGGATTTAAACACACAACCCCCCCCCACACACACACGCAAGCCATTAAGCTCTGAAATGTCAGCAGCTCGTTATTCGGATGACTACACTTTAATTCCACTTTGTGCGTGATAAACTGTGTGGCAGGTGATTCCTGGGGGGTTGAATAGGAATGGGCTTTCTCTGTTGGCCACTTAATCCTCAACACATTACTGTGTAATCATCAGAGGTGGCCTGCACAGAGCTTTCCAGCCCTGGTCGCTCGCCTCCCTATTGGCCCACCAGGACCATTACAGGGAAATGAAGACCGCTGTGCCAGGTGCTTTCCATATATGGTCGGAATGGGCCACTCCGTTCCTCAGGGCCTTGAGGATCGGCTGGTTTTCATCTTTCTTTTAAAACCACGTCTGATGTAGACCTGAGGAACCAGGTGTGTGCACTAGTGTGCAATTAAGCACGATGCAAGTGGACAAAGCAGCTGACGCTCGGGCCCCCTGGTGTCTATCTCTGATAAAGGACCACTGCAATGTCACCTTAATGATAATACCCAGTCTAAGACCTTGTAGTTGTGATAGTGGACTCTGAATAGCAATGTGGTGTTGGCTCTCTTTTGTTTGCCAGTCTTTTTATTGGTTGGTTGTTTTCTGTGTTTTCCAGATGAATATGCTAATGAGGCTGCAGGAGGCGGCCAACTACTCCAGCGCGCAGAGCTGCGACAGCGACAGCGCCAGTCACCACGACGACCAGCTGGACTCGTCACTGGAGTCGGCACTCTAGACGAGAGCTCGGAGAGGAGACCTCAGATGGAGTGACGGAGCGGAGCGCTTTTCAGCGTGGCGTCAGCGAGACGTGGCGGCTCGAACACTTCCAGGCACCCCACACATAACACAGAGAGATGTGTGTAGTCAGGAGATGTCTGTTAGTGGGGTCGGGGGGAGAAAAGCCCTCTGACGAAATGGAGTAGATTTTTGTGTATGGTGGTTGAGACACATTCCTCCATTTCTCCACTGGATGTGGCATCCCAAAATGCAGGCTGCACGTACACAGTGAGAGACAATTATGTCTGTGGTTCTACACCATACAACTGGAATTGACATTATAGTTTTATTTGTTGATTCACAGTTGTTGTATTAACTACGGATGTTTACAAGGGCCAAATTCTGGTTTTGTTTACTAAGGTGCTGAACAAAAAAAGGCACGTATCCCTCCCGTCAAACCCTGACCTCAGACGAGCCACATGGTGCTGGTCCCGTGCTTAAACCTGTCCCTAGTTTACAGGCAACGCCAAAACCCTCCGTACACCCCTCGCCAACAAGCACAAAAAGAGCACTGTGTGTCGTCCAACCAACTGCTACTGTGAAACAATGGACAAGTGCCCGTGTTACCGTTTGATATACTGCCAAGGGCACTGAGACGTGCCCGTCCACATCCAGAGTCCTTTTAGGCTTTTCACACTAGCAGACCTGTTGTTTACCCTTTCCTTTAAAGATGGACAGCACTATACCAACAAATGGGTGCTGAAGGGAGGGGTGGCTCCTTCAATCCAAGGGCCAGGTCAAGAACAGTACAAGCCTGATATTGGTGCTTTCTCAATGCAAAGCTCTGAGACAGGGGTGTATTACTTCAGTCTTTGGCTCCCTGCTGACCATCCTGAGTGGATAGGAGATTGACAGGAACACACACTTCCTGACACACAACCATTCAAATGAAGTGGTGCCGTATCGTCTCAGTGGGTGCTTTAATTTCAGTACAGTAAAGGAGAGTTTTATAACTACTTTTAGGCCAAAATATCTCACAGATCCTGTCAAAGTATGTTTCCCAAAACCATCCACGTTTGTTTCTGACAGTAATATTGTACAAGCAAAATGGCTGTTATACTGTATTTGCAAGTGGAACGGACCAATTGTATAAAAGTTCAAAGGGTTGGGCATTTTTATAGTTGTTGCTTTTACCCAGTTGAGCTGGGTTCACTTGGACTGTCATGAGCACAACCCTTTTGGTTTTATAGCCTAAGGAGCATGTTTTAAGCTTTCTAGGGGGGAACATTTGAAGGAGACGTTTCCTTTTACATAACAGCGTGTGGTAGGGACAGAAGCCATTTTGGATTTTGATTGTCCTTCCTCCATTAATGAGTGGGTTGGTTTTGCACAGTTAAAGTGGGGTGTAAATAATAAAGTATTGCACAGTGAATCAGAGATGCGTTCTTCCCTGTTGATGTTATATTACGCTTTAACTCGTTGAGAATTATTGTACGTTGCAAAAAATAATACAAAATAGAAATGCAAAAAACCAACAAGCTGTCAGAAACAGGTGTATGTCTTGTGGTGATTGGCTGTCTTGCCTATGCAGGAGACATACGATGTACAGTATGATATTATTATTTTAAACGCTGTATATTAATGTTCACTAAATCACTGATTTGAGGAGCAAACCATTCAATTTATCAAGAAAAGCAAATCTGGTCATTGTCACAGATTTTCCTTTTGTGTAATTCTCTGGAACTAGCATTTGGTGACTCATCCCCCTATTCAACAGGCGAAAATTCACAAAGCATTACACTAACATTTCTGAATATACTTAAATTCAGTCTTGTATTCGGTTTTAGTAGAATCTGTTTAGTTTTTTGTCATCCCATTCTGGAGGTACTATTTTCCTGCTGTTGTGCTATTTACAGGTGCTACTGGTCAACTAAATCTATCAGATTCCATTTTCTGCAGAAAATGTTGTCACAACCTCAGGACAAGCTCTTGTTGTCATCACTTGGCTGTGACAAATGTATTTTTATTTTGTTTTTGCACACATCATTGTTGGTCTACCCCATCAGCCTGCATCTAAACATAGAGCCTGACACACACACACACACACACACACACACACACACAGTCGGTAAGACATAGCTCCCCTCCAACACAGCAGACATCTAGTCACCCCTCCCTGCTCCCCTAGGACACTATCAGTTGCCTAGTTAACCAGATGTTTTCACAACACAATCAGTTGCCTAGTTAACCAGATGTTTTCACAACACAAACAGTTGCCTAGTTAACCAGATGTTTTCACAACACAAACAGTTGCCTAGTTAACCAGATGTTTTCACAACACAAACAGTTGCCTAGTTAACCAGATGTTTCACAACACAAACAGTTGCCTAGTTAACCAGATGTTTCACAACACAAACAGTTGCCTAGTTAACCAGATGTTTTCACAACACAAACAGTTGCCTAGTTAACCAGATGTTTTCACAACACAAACAGTTGCCTAGTTAACCAGATGTTTTCACAACACAAACAGTTGCCTAGTTAACCAGATGTTTTCACAACACAAACAGTTGCCTAGTTAACCAGATGTTTTCACAACACAATCAGTTGCCTAGTTAACCAGATGTTTTCACAACACAAACAGTTGCCTAGTTAACCAGATGTTTTCACAACACAAACAGTTGCCTAGTTAACCAGATGTTTTCACAACACAAACAGTTGCCTAGTTAACCAGATGTTTTCACAACACAAACAGTTGCCTAGTTAACCAGATGTTTTCACAACACAAACAGTTGCCTAGTTAACCAGATGTTTTCACAACACAAACAGTGTACCATTATGTCATGGTGACACCATACAATCTCAATGACATCTTTTAGTTGAAAACATTTACTGCTTTGAGAGAAGAGTTTCTTTTTTTTGTTGAAACATTTGTCCTTAAATGTTTAATATTTTGTACATTTGTATGTAACATATCGTGTAAATAGACAGTGATTTAAATCATCTGGAGGGATTTTGTAGTCTTTGTAAAGCCCTAATAAATGGTATTTGGTGTCACATGAGCAAACGATGTGTCCTGTTCTATCTCATGTCTCTGATCATTTGTTCTCCTCCATATCTTTCCTCTGGTACAGACTTGGCGATATCCCAAACAAATGTTAACACACACAACTGCTCTTACCTTTATTGACGGTCGCTCTTTGCTAGTGTGCAGTTTTATTTAAACATACATTTGTTTGGGATTGAACGTTGTTCCTGCCAGAACCAGCACCTGTATCTGGACATACAGTAGAGCTGGGGACAGGGTTTCCACTTGGTTCTACCACTATGTCTAAACTTAACATGAACCTTTCCCTCATAGAGAATCATGTTGGGGATGGAAGGTGCTGGCTGGGTAACATTATTGTGCCCAATAGATTATGCCACTATAACCGATTACTGTGCCACTCCAGAGCTTTACCAACAAGTGTGTGTCTATCATTCAGCTTTGGCTTGGTGTCAGTGGGCTACTGGATGAGTATTGGCCAACCCTGTGAGCTCCAGAACTCTGACCAAAAGTGCTCTTGATCAAATACACCATATTTGAAATTGTAAAAAGCTCACTTGTAAAGGAGTTTATGTTCACATTATGTTGCTCGTCCAACAAAAGCTGGTGTCAATGTTCACTAAGAAAGATGTCAGCAACTCCACTTCCAGTTCTGTTAAATGGCCCATTGGTATTAACAGGGGTTCCTTCAAATGTGCTTTAATTGATTTTTAAAAAACAAACTTTTTTTAAACTTAGTTTCTGAAAGTACAGAAGAGGAATAATTAGTAATTATAATACAATATCAGGTATAAGCAATAATACAATATTACAAGACATTTATATTATGAACTGCTATAATAGTAAGCGGTTACATTTATAATGGGAGATTCTTAATTGTATCCTTCTTGCGTCCTCTCTCCTTGCCGCCTCCTCAAAACCCATTGGATGACAAAGCCAGAGGTCCCGCCCCTCTGACCCTTTCTTCCATTGGGTTTTGAGAAGGGGCGATGAGAAAGGACACGAGGAGAATGCAATTGAGAAAAGACCCTTGAGTTATAACTGCCAGTAGTTACATGGGGAAATCTAACGATTCATTGGACATTGATTGGAAGGATTGGGGAAGAATGGGACTGTGAGTGAGGGTTGAAGGTTGATTGGAAGTGAGGGTTGGAGGTGGGACAGACAAAATTGATTGGAAGGATTGGGGAAGAATGGGACTGTGGAGGTCGGAAATGGAGGCGAGTATTGCAGACGAAATTGAGAAAAGGTTGGTGAAACAACAACTATGCTGAAATGAGGACAATATGGGTGTCAGTTCTGATGCTATGGAGAGGGAGGGTGAGGGTCAAGGACTAGAATGGGCGGTAGTGGAAAGACATAGGAAGAAGACAGATCATGACACAGAAAGTAGTGGATTGTCTAGTAAGGAAAACATAAAGAGGGCCAAGGTAGGAAGCAAGAGGAATGATGTGTTGGAGTGGAAATTGTGATGGTGTTTGATGAGACCACAGGGCCTCACACCCTATCTGACGAGCTATTGCTGTAGAGAAGAGGAAGGTGAAGTGAAATTAGCTCAGTTCATTGGAAATAGTAGATTATTAATATTGTGTGGTTGTCAGGCTCAGCAAGAGAAGATACTGGAAATGGAAAAGCTTAATGGAAAGAAGATTAAAAGCCATGTCCCTGGTGTTTATGCTAGATCATCACTGGGGTCCCAATATCTATGTCCACAGATGACAATTAAAGACAATGTGAAGGCAGGCAGAGTGATTGAGGCCAAAAGGTTGTTCAGTAGGAAAGAGGGTCAAAGAAGTGAAAGATTATCAATGATGTCTTGCCGGGAAAAGTACAGAACAGATTCCTTAGTTTCAATGTCAGAGAATTTGTCCCATATGCACTGCAGTGTTTTAAATGCCAAAGAATGGGACATGTAGCTGCACATTGTAAAGGAAATAAAAGATGTGCCAGGTGTGGAGGGGCACATGATTACTGTGAAAACAATGTGAAGGTTAAGTACTGTAACTGTGGGGGAGAACACAGTGCAGCATTAGGTGGATGCCAGGTACAGAGAAAGGAGGAGCAGTCATGATGGTTTGGAAGCTTGTTCAGAAATATTGTGCTCATGAATGTGTGGTGTCAAAGGACACTTTGATAATGAATAAAGTTGACTTCAAAGTTTTTATTGGTAAGGTTATCAATACGACTCGGGTTGTGGAAAGCAGAAATGCCAGGTTGAAGGTTATTGTGGAGACAGCAAAAGAGATATTGGGGGTAATAGACTGTTGAAATGGTTGTTGACATGCTGAACAGTCCTAAGGGTGGAGTGATTCAGCATGATATAAAGTTTAATGGGGTTGGGGAGGTGTGGTAGAATTTTGGGTTTTGAATTTTATTTTCATGGTAGTACAGACTTGGGCAGATCATGATTGATCGTACATTCCAGCACAGTAGGTGGCGGCATGCACTTTAAACGTTTGTTTGCGGACCGCTATGATATCATAGAAGAAGAAGAAGAAGAAGAAGAAGAAGAAGAAGAAGAAGAAGCTACTATAAGCTCCACTAGGTGGAGGGGAGGAGGGGCGGACGCCTCGGTGGAAATGGAGTCCCTAGAGAAAACAAGAACAAGATGGTTGTCAGGAGTAGTGCAGTATTATCATAAGGAGACGTATACTTGGAAAACATAGGAGGAATGGAGGGGAAAGGAGAGGGAGAGGAGGTCTAAGAGAGAGAGGAAGAGGAGGTCTAAGAGAGAGAGGAAGAGGAGGTCTAAGAGAGAGAGGAAGAGGAGGTCTAAGAGAGAGAGGGAAGAAGAGAGGGAGAGGAGGTCTAAGAGAGAGAGAAAGAGGAGGTCTAAGAGAGAGAGGGAAGAAGAGAGGGAGAGGAGGTCTACGAGAGAGAGGGAAGAAGAGGGTGAGCTTTAGTCAGATAAAAATTGTGGGGAAAAGGGAGATGATTTGTTAAAGAATGGTAGAAAGTGTAAGCAGAGGGAGCTGAAGACAGGAGGAGAAATGGAAGTGAATGAGGGTGAAGTATCGGAGGTGGTAGGTGTGGTGAAGTTATCAGGGACTGAGGTATGCACCGACGATCAGGAGAAAGACGAGTCTGTGACAGTAGGAGTGAAGTTTATGGAAAAAGTGGACTCTTGCCTTTTGGTTGATTCATTTGTGTTTTCACAGTGGGTGAAAAAAAAGAGTTGGGTAATGTGGAATCAGTGAGGGTTACCAGACGGGGTCTAGTGATAATTGTAATGTGGAATCAGTGATGGTAACCAGACGGGGTCTAGTGATAATTGTAATGTGGAATCAGTGAGGGTTACCAGACGGGGTCTAGTGATAATTGTAATGTGGAATCAGTGAGGGTAACCAGACGGGGTCTAGTGATAATTGTAATGTGGAATCAGTGAGGGTAACCAGACGGGGTCTAGTGATAATTGTAATGTGGAATCAGTGAGGGTAACCAGACGGGGTCTAGTGATAATTGTAATGTGGAATCAGTGAGGGTAACCAGACGGGGTCTAGTGATAATTGTAATGTGGAATCAGTGAGGGTAACCAGACGGGGTCTAGTGATAATTGTAATGTGGAATCAGTGAGGGTAACCAGACGGGGTCTAGTGATAATTGTAATGTGGAATCAGTGAGGGTAACCAGACGGGGTCTAGTGATAATTGTTTGTGTTTCTGTTGGTCAGAGGAGAGAAGGCGCTCAGAGTAAAACAAATGGGGGCAAGAAAAGTTCATTGTTTCGCTCTCAAGAAAGGGGCACCAATGAAAGGAGTGATAATTGGGGTAGCAGTAAATATAAAAGTTGACCAGCTGAGGGAAAGATTCCTGGTGTATGTGATGCTCGTCGTTTGACGTGACGCAGACAGGGTGGCGAGTGGGGAAACAGAAGAGTCCATGTCTGTTCGTTTTAGTTTTGAAGTTGAGTCTTTGCCTGAAAAGTGAAGTTAGGATATAGAAGTTATCCTGTACGAGTGTATGTGCCAAATACATTACAATGTTACCGGTGTCAAGCTGATGGACATGTGACAGCAGTGTGTAGTAGGAGGAGGTCAAGGTGTGAGAAGTGTCCAGAAGGGCAGGAGACAGCAGTGTGTAGGAGGGGAGGTCCAAGGTGTGAGAAGTGTCCAGAAGGACAGGAGACAGCAGTGTGTAGGAGGAGGTCAAGGTGTGAGAAGTGTCCAGAAGGGCAGGAGACAGCAGTGTGTAGGAGGGGAGGTCCAAGGTGTGAGAAGTGTCCAGAAGGACAGGAGACAGCAGTGTGTAGGAGGAGGTCCAAGGTGTGAGAAGTGTCAGAAGGGCAGGAGACAGCAGTGTGGAGGAGGAGGTCCAAGGTGTGAGAAGTGTCCAGAAGGACAGGAGACAGCAGTGTGTAGGAGGGAGGTCAAGGTGTGAGAAGTGTCCAGAAGGACAGGAGACAGCAGTGTGTAGGAGGGGAGGTCAAGGTGTGAGAAGTGTCCAGAAGGACAGGGAGACAGCAGTGTGTAGGAGGAGGTCCAAGGTGTGAGAAGTGTCCAGAAGGGCAGGAGACAGCAGTGTGTAGGAGGAGGTCCAAGGTGTGAGAAGTGTCCAGAAGGACAGGAGACAGCAGTGTGTAGGAGGGAGGTCCAAGGTGTGAGAAGTGTCCAGAAGGGCAGGAGACAGCAGTGTGTAGGAGGAGGTCCAAGGTGTGAGAAGTGTCCAGAAGGGCAGGAGACAGCAGTGTGTAGGAGGGAGGTCCAAGGTGTGAGAAGTGTCCAGAAGGGCAGGAGACAGCAGTGTGTAGGAGGAGGTCAAGGTGTGAGAAGTGTCAGAAGGACAGGAGACAGCAGTGTGTAGGAGGGAGGTCCAAGGTGTGAGAAGTGTCCAGAAGGACAGGAGACAGCAGTGTGTAGGAGGGAGGTCCAAGGTGTGAGAAGTGTCCAGAAGGACAGGAGACAGCAGTGTGTAGGAGGGGAGGTCCAAGGTGTGAGAAGTGTCCAGAAGGACAGGAGACAGCAGTGTGTAGGAGGGAGGTCCAAGGTGTGAGAAGTGTCCAGAAGGGCAGGAGACAGCAGTGTGTAGGAGGGGAGGTCCAAGGTGTGAGAAGTGTCCAGAAGGGCAGGAGACAGCAGTGTGTAGGAGGGAGGTCCAAGGTGTGAGAAGTGTCCAGAAGGACAGGAGACAGCAGTGTGTAGGAGGGAGGTCCAAGGTGTGAGAAGTGTCAGAAGGACAGGAGACAGCAGTGTGTAGGAGGGAGGTCCAAGGTGTGAGAAGTGTCCAGAAGGACAGGAGACAGCAGTGTGTAGGAGGAGGTCCAAGGTGTGAGAAGTGTCCAGAAGGACAGGAGACAGCAGTGTGTAGGAGGGGAGGTCCAAGGTGTGAGAAGTGTCCAGAAGGACAGGAGACAGCAGTGTGTAGGAGGAGGTCAAGGTGTGAGAAGTGTCCAGAAGGGCAGGAGACAGCAGTGTGTAGGAGGGAGGTCAAGGTGTGAGAAGTGTCCAGAAGGACATGGAGACAAAAAATGTGTGTAGGAGGAAAGTCAAGGAATGTGAGAAGTGGGAGTCCAGAAGGACAGGAGACAGCAGGTTTCTAGGAGTTAGAGTAGGTCCAGAAGGTCATATGCTGAGGCAGTGTCCAGAAAGGGAGGAAGATGGGTTAGGAGACAGAGTGGAGATTAAGGAGGAGGAGTGTCCAAGGTGTAGAGATGTCCAGTACAGGGGAGGAGTGGTGAGCAGTGTAGAGATATACCAGTACAGAGAGGAGGAGGGTGAAGGTGTGAGAGATATGTATCCAGACAGAGGAGGAGTGGTGAGAGTGTGTAGGATATACCAGTACAGAGGAGGGGTGAGAGTTGAGAGTCTACCAGTACAGGGGAGGAGAGAGTTGTAGAGATATACCAGTACAGAGGAGGAGGTGAAGTTGTGAGATAGTGTACAGAGGAGGAGGAGAGGAGATCTACCAGTACAGAGGGAGGAGTGGTGAGAGGTGTGAGATCACTGGTGAGTGTCCAGAAGGGCAGGAGACAGCAGTGTGTAGGAGGGACCAGTACAGAGGAGGAGTGTGAGAAGTAGAGATCTACAGTACAGAGGGAGGAGACAGCAGTTGTGAGACCTAGGAGGAGGAGGGTGAAGAGTGTGAGATATGTCAGAGGAGGAGTGGTGAGAGTTGTAGTGTGTACAGGGGAGGAGGGTGAAGGTGTAGAGATATACCAGTACAGAAGGACAGAGAGGTAGAGACCTGCCAGTGTGTAGGAGGAGGGTAAGGTGTGAGAATGTACCAGACAGGGAGGAGACAGCAGTGTGTAGGAGGGAGGTCCAAGGTGTGAGATAGTGTCCAGGAGGAGGAGTGGTAAGACAGCAGTGTGTACAGAGGAGAGGGTAAGGTGTGAGAGTGTACCAGACAGAGGAGGAGACAGCAGTGTAGAGATCTACCAGTACAGAGGAGGTCCAAGGTGTGAGACCTGTACCAGACAGGGCAGGAGACAGCAGTGTGTAGGGCCAGGGGAGGAGTGGTGTGAGAGATATACCAGTACAGAGGAGGAGACAGCAGTGTGTAGAGGGGAGGTACCAGTACAGAGGAGGAGTGTGAGAAGTGTATACCAGTACAGAGGAGGAGTGGTACAGAGTTGTAGTAGGACAGAGGAGGAGTGGTAAGAGTGTGAATGTACCAGACAGGGAGGAGGGTGAGAGTTGTAGAGATATACCAGTACAGAGGAGGAGGGTAAGAGTTGTAGAGATATACCAGTACAGAGGAGGAGTGGTGAGAGTTGTAGCAGTGTGTACAGAGGAGGAGGTAAGGTGTGAGAAGTATACCAGTACAGAGGAGGAGTGGTAGACAGCAGTGTACCAGTACAGAGAGGAGGTCAAGGTGTGAGAAGTGTCCAGTACAGAGGAGGAGTGGTAGAGTGTGTAGGAGGGGAGGAGTGGTGAGGTGTGTAGAGATGTACCAGTACAGAGGAGGAGACAGAGTGTGATATACCAGGAGGGAGGTGAGGTGTGAGAAGTGTCCAGAAGAGGGAGGAGACAGCAGTGTGTAGGAGATATACCAGTACAGAGGAGGAGTGTCCAGAGAGGGCAGGAGACAGAGTGTGTAGGAGGGTGAGGTCCAAGATCTGTGAGTAAGGAGGAGGGCAGGGGACAGCAGTGTGTAGGAGGGAGGTGCAAGGTGTGAGATAGTGTCCAGTACAGAGGGACATGAGACAAAGAAATGTGGTAGAGTTGTTAGGAGGGGTACCCATGGAGCTGTATCAGAGGGAGGTTTCTAGGGTTAGAGTAGTACAGATCATATGCTGAGGCAGTGAAGAAAGAGGGAAGATGGGTGGAGAGTTGTAGAGATATACCAGTACAGAGGAGGAGTGGTGAGAGTTGTAGAGATATACCAGTACAGAGGGAGGAGTGGTGAGAGTTGTAGAGATATACCAGTACAGAGGAGGGAGTGGTGAGAGTTGGTCTACCAGTACAGAGGAGGAGTGGTGAGAGTTGTAGAGATATACCAGTACAGAGGAGGAGTGGTGAGAGTTGTAGAGATATACCAGTACAGAGGAGGAGTGGTGAGAGTTGTAGAGATCTAGGAGGAGGAGTGGTGAGAGTTGTAGAGATCTACCAGTACAGAGGAGGAGTGGTGAGAGTGGAGATATACCAGTACAGAGGGAGGAGTGGTGAGAGTTGTAGAGATATACCAGTACAGAGGAGGAGTGGTGAGAGTTGTAGAGATATACCAGTACAGAGGGAGGAGTGGTGAGAGTTGTAGAGATCTACCAGTACAGAGGAGGAGTGGTGAGAGTTGTAGAGATATACCAGTACCAGTACAGAGGAGGAGTGGTGAGAGTTGTAGAGATCTACCAGTACAGAGGAGGAGTGGTAGAGTTGTAGAGATCTACCAGTACAGAGGAGGAGTGGTGAGAGTTGTAGAGATCTACCAGTACAGAGGAGGAGTGGTGTACAGAGGAGGAGTAGAGTTGTAGAGATATACCAGTACAGAGGAGGGTGAGTGGTGAGAGTTGTAGAGATATACCAGTACAGAGGAGGGTGAGTGGTGAGAGTTGTTGTAGAGATCTACCAGTACAGAGGAGGAGTGGTGAGAGTAGTAGAGATATACCAGTACAGAGGAGGAGTGGTGAGAGTATACCAGTACAGAGTAGAGATATACCAGTACAGAGGAGGAGTGGTGAGAGTTGTAGAGATCTACCAGTACAGAGGAGGAGTGGTGAGAGTAGTAGAGATATACCAGTACAGAGGGAGGAGTGGTGAGAGTTGTAGAGATCTACCAGTACAGAGGAGGAGTGGTAAGAGTTGTAGAGATCTACCAGTACAGAGGAGGAGTGGTGAGAGTTGTAGAGATCTACCAGTACAGAGGAGGAGAGTGGATATACCAGTACAGAGGGAGGAGTGGTGAGTTGTAGAGATATACCAGTACAGAGGGAGGAGTGGTGAGAGTTGTAGAGATCTACCAGTACAGAGGAGGAGTGGTAAGAGTTGTAGAGATCTACCAGTACAGAGGAGGAGTGGTGAGAGTTGTAGAGATATACCAGTACAGAGGGAGGAGTGGTGAGAGTTGTAGAGATATACCAGTACAGAGGGAGGAGTGGTGAGAGTTGTAGAGATCTACCAGTACAGAGGAGGAGTGGTGAGAGTTGTAGAGATCTGCAGTACAGAGGAGGAGTGGTGTACAGAGGAGGAGTGGTGAGAGTTGTTAGAGATATACCAGTACAGAGGAGGAGTGGTGAGAGTTGTAGAGATCTACCAGTACAGAGGAGGAGTGGTGAGAGTTGTAGAGATCTACCAGTACAGAGGAGGAGTGGTGAGAGTTGTCTAGTACAGATGGTGATACCAGTACAGAGGAGGAGTGGTGAGAGTTGTAGAGATATACCAGTACAGAGGAGGAGTGGTGAGAGTTGTAGAGATATACCAGTACAGAGGAGGAGTGGTGAGAGTTGTAGAGATATACCAGTACAGAGGAGGAGTGGTGAGAGTTGTAGAGATATACCAGTACAGAGGAGGAGTGGTGAGAGTTGTAGAGATATACCAGTACAGAGGAGGAGTGGTGAGAGTTGTAGAGATATACCAGTACAGAGGAGGAGTGGTGAGAGTTGTAGAGATCTACCAGTACAGAGGGAGGAGTGGTGAGAGTTGTAGAGATATACCAGTACAGAGGAGGAGTGGTGAGAGTTGTAGAGATCTACCAGTACAGAGGAGGAGTGGTGAGAGTTGTAGAGATATACCAGTACAGAGGGAGGAGTGGTGAGAGTTGTAGAGATATACCAGTACAGAGGGAGGAGTGGTGAGGAGTTGTCGAGATACTACCAGTACAGAGGGAGGAGTGGTGAGAGATATACCAGTTGGTGAGAGATATACCAGTACAGAGGGAGGAGTGGTGAGAGTAGTAGAGATACCAGTACCAGTACAGCAGATATACCAGTACAGAGGAGGAGTGGTGAGAGTTGTAGAGATCTACCAGTACAGAGGAGGAGTGGTGAGAGTTGTAGTCTAGTAGATATACCCAGTACAGAGGAGGAGTGGTGAGAGTTGTAGAGATCTACCAGTACAGAGGGAGGAGTGGTGAGAGTTGTAGAGATCTACCAGTACAGAGGGAGGAGTGGTAAGAGTAGTAGAGATATACCAGTACAGAGGGAGGAGTGGTGAGAGTTGTAGAGATCTACCAGTACAGAGGAGGAGTGGTGAGAGTTGTAGAGATATACCAGTACAGAGGAGGAGTGGTGTACAGAGGGAGGAGTGGTGAGTAGAGATCTACCAGTACAGAGGGAGGAGTGGTGAGAGTTGTAGAGATCTACCAGTACAGAGGGAGGAGTGGTGAGAGTTGTAGAGATATACCAGTACAGAGGGAGGAGTGGTGAGAGTTGTAGAGATCTACCAGTACAGAGGAGGAGTGGTGAGAGTTGTAGAGATCTACCAGTACAGAGGAGGAGTGGTGAGAGTTGTAGAGATCTACCAGTACAGAGGAGGAGTGGTGAGAGTTGTAGAGATATACCAGTACAGAGGAGGAGTGGTGAGAGTTGTAGAGATCTACCAGTACAGAGGGAGGAGTGGTGAGAGTTGTAGAGATATACCAGTACAGAGGAGGAGTGGTGAGAGTTGTAGAGATATACCAGTACAGAGGAGGAGTGGTGAGAGTTGTAGAGATATACCAGTACAGAAAGTGATATAAGTTTCAGTAAGATTGAATTTTAGCATTTATAGCAATGGTTATCAACTGTACTGCAAGAGGATGGAACGGAAGTTGCATAAAATTGACATTGTGGTGGCAGCTGCAGAGGTATTTGGGTGTGTGAGACTTGACATCAGAAGAGTTACAGGATGTGTTAAGTGGTGATGTCCCATCCTTTCAGGATGATGGAATGAGGTAGGAATAAATACATTTAATTAGTGGAGTAGAATGGTGTTAATTTATTATAGATTGTTTTTATGTGTGAGTGTAATGTTAGATGGTAGGGTATTTATTTAGTACATTTTTTCTTTTTCAAGCAAAGTATAAGGGAGTTGTACTCCAGTCTAGTAGGTGGCGGTAATGCAACAGGTGGATGCCAACCGTCGTTAAATCTCGAAGAAGAAGCCACTAGGTGGAGGCAAAGAGTAAGAAATAGACAGGGCTTCGATAGCACTGGGGCGGTGCTCTTTGTGCACACACTTCCTGAAAATGGGCTTGGAAGAGAGTTTGGACACGAAATACGCTTTGATATCTTTACCAAAACACTCATACTGGTTTGACTTTTGGCTGTTTGTGATGTTTGACATCGCATTTTTTTCCCTCGTTATGTATTTCATAGTTCCCTAGCTAAAATGGTAAGTTTGAGTACAACTGCAAAACCCCAGATAGCTAGCTACAAATTAGACTTGCTAGCTATGGTGGCTAAGGAAGTGAGAGTGCCAGTTAAGTTAGTTGTGTTTGAGCACACCTGTGTATTTTAAAGTTAGCTAATTTATCATATTAAAATAAATAAATATACATACATACATACATATATACATACATACATACATACACAAATACCACTTGTTGTATCTGGTTGCGCACCAGAACATGTGTATTGAAGGTTATTAAAACATTGTTGAATTGTATCCCTTGCAGGAGTGACTTGGAATTCTAGACTTGAAGTGCCGCCCCCTTTAACCATGACCCCCTGCTGGCTGAAATGATCGATCTTTAAAAAGGAGTGTTTACACCACTGAGGTATGAGGTTTACACCCCTCGACCAGATTGGTGTTCAAATTATATTGGATGTCTTCCTTTGTTAGGCCTATATGTTGTTTTTAACTGCCCACATTTTGGTATTATATGAAATATTTACCAGTATTTTCAGTATGTCAGAAAATAGCAAAATTGTGAGACCATAACATTTGAATATGCCTGTTATTGAAATCAAGACAATAATTTGTGGCAGTCTGACTACTTAAAATGTGAAACTCAACTTCAATACAACACCTCACTCTGGATAAAAGTGGCTGCTAAATGACTGCAATGTCACAAGAACTGCAGGTTAACATGATGTAGCTAGTGGAATAAAGTGTGCTCTCTAAAATTTGTATGTCTGATTTGGATATGAGACGATTGAGAGAAGGTGACTTGATTGAGCCACCTAAACATGATGATTGGAACAAGATTACAGCAATAAGGGGAAAGAGATGTATTCCCGGGCTCTTGAACAAAGATCCTACTGAAACTACATCGGCATAAACCAGAGATCTGTAATTCCATGTCTGGAATAAAAGTGATGTACACTATGAGATAAACCTATGTAAATCCCAAAATAAACATGTTTTTTTCTGTCACATTCTGAGATGTGCATAGTGGAATCATATTTACTAATAATTTTGACATGTTTTATACAAATATATAGTTTGTTTTTGTATCTTGTGTTTTTGTAGTAGCACAGTAAATAAAGACAGCCGGAAGTTTACACCAGAGTCGTGCCAATGTATGGTCGGTAGGTGGCAGTATAAGCGCCTTTTCCCATTGATGGACCAGAGAGGAAGAAAACTTTCCCGGAAGATAAAAAAGAAGAGGAAGGACGCTAGCCTGCCAGATAGTGGATAAGCTAAACTATTATACTCCCAAATGTCTTTCTGTGATTTATATAAACCAAACTAGTTTATTAAAGTTATATAAGTCACAACTCAATTATCCATGATGATGGAAATCTGTGTCACGACAAAACCAGTGGAGAATGCAGGTTCGTTTAAAATAAGTACCCAGCTAACGTTGGCTAGCAACTTGCGGCTACTGTTAGTTATAGCAAAGATACAGGCTGTCTAGGGTGGACTAGCCATTGGGGTAGACTAGCTACTAGAAGATGGATCGAATAGATAAAATAGTTGGGCCACTGATTCACATTTTAGCTACATCTTTATTTGCTAGCGTCTACTCAAGTTATGCGGCAATGTAACGTTATGCCTCCTAACCCGCATTACCAATAATTATTGTCCCAAGATTGTCTCGTCTCTCACCAAACTCAATGACCAATTTTTGCCCGTAGATATTTTCCTCCCGTTATCCTCTTTGCGCCTGTTGATACCACCTCTGAGGCTGCTCTCTGCGGCCATGTGGCAAGTAGCGCAACGAAGAGATGTCATGGATTATGAGAAACTAGAGGAGTTCGTCGGCCTGGTGACAGCGACAGTTCCAGACCTGTTGAATGAGAAACAGAGGGCCAAGCTTCTTCTGCGGCTGCGAACAAGGGTTAGTGGCGAATACAGTTAAGGATTATGTTTTTGTAAACTGGAACCCCTAACAGCAGTAGTTTGGACAGTGTGTTTAGAGCCATCTCTGATTAAAACGGTCTTTCTTATATTGGCTTTATGTAGCTGCTGATTAGTTAGGTTCTGTCCATTTCCTGATTGCATGGGGGTTGTCCATGGTCCTGATCAGTTAGGTTCTGTCTACTGTCCTGATTGCTCAGGTTCTGTCAGTGGTCATCATCTGTTGGGTGCTGTTGTCTACTTCCTTGAATACTGTTATTCCTTTCAGGTGATACTAGAGTTGTGCTCCACTGATCATACAGCTGATATCCAGATCATCCAACCCCACCTGGACAGAATTCGCCCCCCTGGACACACAGGGGTAAGTAATGATACTCTGTGGAGGACAACTTCAATTTGGCATGGGGCCATATGTATCAAACTTCTCGGAGGAGGAGTGCTGATCTAGGATCAGGTCCCCCCTGTCCTTGTAATCCTTGTAATTGTGATATAAAATGCTTAACTGATCCTAAATCAGCTTACTTTGAGATGCTTGATGTATATGGCCCCTGGTCTTTATGGAACCGCCTTTGCCATTCCTATCATTTGAAATGTGCTTATTTAAATCACGTTTTTGCCTAGGATAAGATAGAATTAAAACATTGACATAATGAATAAGCAACCGTCAGATCCTTTGCACCAATTAGCTTGCGCTAATTTCCAGTGCTTGTTCCTATATGTCAAGGCCATCAAGGACAGCAGTGTTGCTCCCTCTTATTTTCAGTGGTGGGTGACAGTGGTTTACTGTTCCCTTATCACTGATAAGTTCTATTTCACAGAGTGGAGATGCTGAGGTGGATGCAGAAGAGGCCATCTTCCTGGAGCTCATCCAGACTTTGCTGAAAGACCCAGCGAGAGAACACTTCTTCCAGGTCAGTCTGCCTCCATCATATGTTAAGGTCTCTCTCTCTAGCTTCCTGGTTCTGTTTAGTTACCAAAGACTATTTACAGTCCTTGGAATTATATTACCCCGGAGGGAAGTTTTCCATAGGTACAGATCTAGGACCAGCTTCCCCGCCCCCAATCTAACCTTGACCATCAGTGGGTTAAATGCAGAACTGACCCAAGATTAGCATCTAGGGTCAACTTCACCCTACACCAATTATATCCCCATCTATCTTGATTCCAGGAGGTGTTTCCAACGGAGTACGGCGCCAGCTATGACACAGATATGCAACTACTTGTGTAGAATTCCTTTCTAAACTGGAGAAGATATTGCCAGTACCAGACCTTGGACAGGTAGCACAAAGTAACACCTCACTAGGTCACCTTCAGCTGGGTTCAAGTCCCCTTCTGTTATTGTATTGGGAAAATCCTGCAGTGCTGACCATGATGGCAACATTTAGACTGGTTAAGTTATAGGAGGGTAATATGTTCTGTATCTTATTAGGAGAAGATATCCAAGCTGTACTGTCACTTTCTGCACATAACCTCTGCCTTATAGCCACTCTGGGGCCACGCTGTTAGCTGAGGTGCTAGCCACCGGCTTCTCTGGTGTTCTTGAAATGGGCCTAGCATTTTGAAACGTTCCCCAGTGTGAAAAAAAACATGTCAACTTTCCAGCATATTGTCACTCACTTGTTTGCATCTCTGCTCCTATAGACTGTGTCATGGCTCAGTTCTGCTCCCTCTGTCCTGGAGGAGTGTTTGCAGGCCCTCTCTCAACCTGAGGACCTGAAATCCCTGCTGCAACACCACACATGTCTTGAGAACTTGGGCACTCAGAGTAAGGAGGAAATATTGAATGTCTTTCTCTGTTACTACATATAATAAAATGTGGAGACTGTGGTATGCCCTGTAAAAACAACCACCTAATGCTTGTGCTGCCTCTGTCTTATTAGTCTCTTTTCCCATTGTATTCCTTCAGGTCACACCGTTGAGATGTCTTCTCAGGTCTTTGCCTGTTCCCAGTGCCCATTCTTTCACATGCAGGAATCCTACCTCCTCCAGCACATTGGCGAAATCACCCAGAGAAGTACAGCAAGCTCCAGAAAACTGAAAGAGAACCCAGCGCTTCCCGGGGAAAAAAGTTCCCCGTCCTGAATTCCCCCAAGCCTTTCCCCATCCATAAGCTCTGAACCCGGTGCTCACATGCCACGAGTGTGGAAAGACTTTCACTCGCTCATCAGACGTGACCAGGCACCAGCGCATTCACACAGGGAGCGTCCGTGCACCTGCAGGAGTGCGACAAGGGTTTCAAAAACTCCTGGGATCTGGCGAGGCATCAGCGGATTCACACCGGGGAACGCCCATATATCTGCCCTCAATGTGGCAGGGTTCACCCAACTGGGCCTACTGTCCCTGCACTTCACCAGAACGCCTTGTGGCCAGAGTGCTGATCCCCACTACAGTCCACAGAGCAACAGGAGGAGCCAAACGACAAGGGAGTGGTCAGTACAAGTGTCAGAAATGTGGGGCTAGCTTTGACACCGTACTAGAGCGGCTGAAGCATAGGCAAACTCACGTGGTGAATCGCCATTACAAGTGTTCCCAGTGCGAGAAGATCTACGGCCGCCCGTCTGACCTGAGGAGACATCAGATGAAGCACACCGGAGAGAGACCCTTCCCTGCGCAGAGTGCGGCAGGGCTTCACTCACGTGTGGCTGCTGAACAAGCACCGGCAAATCCACACCAGGAGCGGCCGTACCCGTGCCCGGAGTGCGGCAAAGTTTCACCCAGTTACAGATACTGAACAGACACCAACTGATTCACAACGGGCAGAGGCCTTTCCAGTGCTCCTTCTGCGAGAAAAGTTTTACTCAGCTCGCGGGCCTGGCGAGACACGAGAGGATTCATACAGGGAGAGGCCATACCTCTGCACCGTCTGTCAGAAGACCTTCTTAACACATGGGGAGCTGGTAGACACCAACGCAGCCACAGCGACTTCAGACCGTTCTCTTGCTCTCAGTGTCCCAAGAGCTTCAAAACCAAGCGTGCACAGAGTGAACACATGAATACCCACACAGGGGAGGCGACCGTTCTCTTGCGCACACTGTGGGAAGGAGTTTGCCAAGTCTACTTCCCTCATAAGACACAACCTGATGCACACAGGGGAGAGACCGCATCAGTGCGCTCAGTGTGGCAAGACCTTCCTTACCTCTGGGAGCTGCTCCTCCACAGGCGAATACACACAGGGAGCGGCCATACCCGTGCTCGGTCTGTGAACGGAGGTTTAGGTGTTCGTCCAGACCTGACCATGCATCTGCGGACACACACAGGAGAGCGCCCATACTCCTGTATGTTGTGTAAAAAGTGCTTCTCCACCTCAACGCGTCTCAAAGGCACCTGCGCACTCACATAGGGAAAGGTGTGTAATCATGGCAGAACCTTCGAAAATATTGTCATGTATATTAATTTATTTTCCAAATCATGTTTATGGACTGCATTACTGACTAGTATGAGGACACAAAATATATGCATGTTACTAAAACTCAGCCTTACAACATGCTCTATTAAAAAATACAATTATGCCTTTAATTCACATTAAACATTTTATTTTAACACTTGGTGTGGAATTTTCTTGGCTCATCTCTTGTATTTCCCTGTTAACAGTTCAACACAAATGTTGTACACACACATTTTCAACAGTAGACCTGTTCGATCAGCCCACTGCCCATAAACTAGTCAACTGAAAAACAATATGATGCGCCCTCCCTGATCAGATGGCTTTTCTGTTTCGTTATGAAGTACTGCACCAAGCAAGATTGGTGTGAAATAATTACAAGTGGAAAGATACCCCTTTGAGGTTAAAGCACCAGTCATGTGAGAAATGTTGAAATAAGCAACCAATGATTTAAATTATCATTGGGCACAATGGTAAGGTTTGGTTAGGTAATTATAATTTGAGGTTGAGTTGACAAAATTAAATTCTAACACTACACAAATATGCTTTCTGATATACTAAGGTGAATGCACCAATTTGTAAGTCGCTCTGGATAAGAGCGTCTGCTAAATGACTTAAATGTAAATGTACTAAGGCTTTTTCTGTTAATGACATCAACCATATCAGGATGGACATGTATTCAAACATTTGATTTAGCATGCTTAGGTCATCCATCTTTTAATATGAGAAAATACTATGGTTCATTATGGGTATTTTATTACAACTTAACTTTTCTTAATAAAGTATACCATTTATTATCGGCGGGGGGTATCGTGTCGTTCACTACAACCGTCACGCAGCGTAAACGTTAAACCTAACAACACACCCCTGGAGTCTAACGAGCTACTGACAGCTACTGGTGGAGATCGAGTCGTGTCTGGCGACAAAATTCAGGTGACGATTAACATCTCGCCTGTAAACTTTACAAAACAAGGTTCTTCAAAATCCCTTTCTTTTATGATTCTGTCAAACATAATGCAGCTAGCTATTCATGGGTTGCACAGATGCCGCATCATATTGATGTCCAACTGATACTCAGTCTTTCTGAACTGGGGCTAATGACATTGCTAAAGTAGACAACCTTTGTAGAAAACAAAATTGCCATCATTACGATGTCAAGTTTACTTGAGAAATGGCAGTGTTGTCATCATGAGCTAAGCAAGTTCGGCAGAAAAAGCTAGCAATGCTAACGTTAAGCTAAACTAAAACGTCGATGCCCAGTCGTAGCTAGCTAGCTAAAGTTATACTGCATATAAAGTCAATCTGGCGACATTACAATGATGACAAAAGCTTGTCCTACTAATTATTTTCCTCCTTTTTAAAATGTCATTGTGTTTCCAAGCCACGGTAATGCACTTCATACAATATCTTCATCAACACCAAGACCACATGAAATAGAATGCTCAGCTGGGCATCAGTCGAATCAAACGAATGTTCAAAACAATATTGTATGACGAAACGCGCAGCCCAGGAATACAATGAAACCACGTGTTATCACGCGACATTTGCCTGGTTCACTGTGTTCCATTTGTTTTGAATCTAAGCAACTGCAACAATGCCGAAGAGGGGGAGAAAGGTATGTCGATTGATAGACTATATTTCTGAAAGGCTACAAAACAATAATTTATTACCGGATAAATTACTGTAGAAGTCGTGTTTCAAACGGTGTTTAACTAGAGTGTGTGTGTATTTGTTTATTTTAACATGGAACTAGAAGAAGAGGTCAACCCCTGTAACCATCGAGAACGCCAGGTGAATTTACATTAGAAAATTGAGGCCCACATAGATCCAATTTAATTATAATATGTAATTCTATATTTAGGCCTATATAAAAAAATGTCCCAGAGAAAACAATCTAATGAATTATCTAATAGTGTCATTAATGTCACATGAAACCCCAGCTATGGTAAAGGAAGTTTCTAATGAACTCCACCAACAGAGTGAAGCAGAGACAAGTCTGTCTTTGTGGAATTCAGCTACGACTACATTGATTCACCAAAAGTCAATACTTGTAAAAAATATATACTGTATATATAATGAAATGCTTACCTTGTACCCATGTTTGTCCTCAGTAGTTGCGTGCCTTTCTTTGTTTGATGAAATCCATACTTTTTCAATAAACCTTAATCAAATACAACCACCTGCTGTTTCCTTAAGATTCAATTGGCACATGCTCATTTTCACTGAGTTGCCATCTTAGAGCAACAGCAATGAGCAAACAGTCAGTGGTTGTATTTGATTAACATTTATTGAAAAGGTATGGATTTCATCAAATAAAGGCACGCAACTACAGAGGACAAACATAGGTACAAGGTAAGCATTTCATTATTTAAATTTTTTGAAGAATTGACCTTGGGCGAATCAATGTTGTCAGAGCTGAATTCCACAAAGACTGTTCTCCACAAAGCCTGTTCATCAGAAATGTCCTTCACCATGGAGGGGGAGTTTAGTCAGCTAACACTGACTAATGCATATATGGTCAAATATCTGCAGGAACAATGAGACGACACATGACTCGATACGCCGTTACGCAGGAAAAATTGTGGTGAGCCATCAATTGTGAACGATACCTTTGCTCTATGTATGTGGTTTCACTGTATAAACATTTGCCTTGACTTTGTATTAATGAACCTGCATCATCTTAAACATACATCTTGCATTTACTTGTAGGACTACATTGCCCAGTCAACCACTGCTTTCTCTCAGGAAGATGTTTCCGGTATAGGCCTACATAACATCTTGGGGAAGACTGTAGAGGGCCTTCTCCAAAAAGTGTGCGGAGGGGTCTCAAGCATCCTGAACAAGTATTTGTATGGGGCGGGGTGTTGTCTGATGCGGTGATCCCAGTAAATCTCTTGCCTGTAGCTTCAAATGGAGACAATCGGAAAATGGAAAAAAGATGGCAGGACTGCACTGAGGAAGACTGTGAACTGATAATTATCCGACTGACAGGGACTGTAATTATCACCATGTTGGATAGTGTTATGGAGAGTTGCAGGACGGACCCCACACACAGTTCTTTCTTAGAAGAACTGGGGCTCACCATGGAAATGGTAACGATCATACGTGAAGTAGCAGAATGTGCAGCAAACGCCACAAGTAATGATTTCAGTCAGTTCACAGTTGGAGGAGTTCCTCTCTTTCAGAGACCACTGAGCAATCTCTCCTCTGGGCCGAGTCAACCAGCATCCCCCCAAAATGCCTTGCCAACATCCACTGTTCCCACACCTGTCTCAAAGGTGAGCTCAGCCAGTCCCAGATCCACTGACTCAGGGACCACACAAGTCAGGAAGCCAAGACAATCAACAGAAGGAGTTCAGAGACTCTCCGAAAGGCAGCAGAATCCAGGGGAGGAGATCACGTCTCTAGTGATTGAAACCATTCTACGGTCAGTTGCGGATTTAGCCAGGCATGGACTTCTGCTAAGCTGCACCCAGTAGACTGGATGCCCCCTTTTTATGGAGGTGATGCAGAAAACAAACATGTGAAGCCAATTCATAAAAGCATTAATTAAACAAATATGTTGTTAAAAGGTGAGTCAGCAGTTTGTTTCTATGGCAACAAAAACATGAAATAAAGTCAAATGTACGACTGTTTTTAATTTTTAATGAAAGCCTTATGAAGGGATTTAACACAGAACGTTGTGTTAAACGATGAATGTCAGTTATACAATCAAGTACTGAATGTGAAATGGCAGTGCAGATATAATGATATGATATTTTCCAACAACAAAATAATGTTTAACAAGACTCCATCCAAGAATACATTCAGGTCACCAGATGGTGATAATAGAATAATAGCATTGATTATAGCAAGCAACACTGTATGAAAGCTCAGATAGTCTAATAAAATAAAATATGAACCTTAAAAAAAAGGTTCATTTTGGATTTTCAATATTCAGGAGTTGCATATTCCTTTCCTTTGGACCAATGGTGGGGAGTAAAGCTGTGCATTGGAAACAAACTCAGGGCTCACCAGCCATACAATCAATAATGCAGTTTTCATGTGGTTTGAGTTTGTACCCATGAAATACATGTCAAGATGCTAACACTTGAAAGTTCAGCTGACACAATATGTAATATTTCCCTGTATATAATCAACAGGTACAGGTATTTAAAGTCCCCCCCCACACACACGTTAAAGCCATGTATGCGAAGCAAATAGGCTACAATATGTATGCACACACACACATACAGGAAATAACATCAAAGTCGCAATTGCAACACTGTTGCACATGGAGCCTGGTATGGCCTCGTACATATGAGCCAGTGGACAGCGCCTAGTGCTGAAAACGTAAAAGCGCTGTTTTGATTTGGACATTTGGCATCTGACGTAGCTAGCTAAAGTCTACTAACGCTTCGAATACTTGAACACAAACAATCATCAACTTGTTGCTTGCTAAAAGAAACAGTAGCTTGCTAGCTCCCGATTTTTGCTTGATATAGTTAAACTCGAGCGTTTGGTCGTTTGTTTGAGGGACGCTGTGATTGATTTTGACAAAATTAGGTAAATTAGGTCAATTATCTTGAGTTATGAGTTTGCTATTTTTTAAAATACATTTTCCACTACAACTGCGTTGTTAATTTGCTACGTAACTTAGCTGACGTTAGTTGCTGACAATGCAGCATGTTATTTAAAAAAAAATGTAATTCTTTGACAACTATTCAGGTTATGTTAATGTGTAGAAAACACAGTCAATACTGAACCATACATTTTTCCTTCCAGCTGGCAGAGAAAGCCATTAGGAAGCTGTGCACACAGTTCTGACAGATGGACGCTATGGGGAGTTTTCAAGCCTAAGAATAATGGAGCTGAAATGCATTGATATGTCTAAGACACCTAAAGCCCAATCAACCTTGGAGTCCATTCATCTGCCCAAAGACAGTAATGACAGCTTGAAATCAGGATCCTGTGAGGACTCCCTGATTGCTGAACCTCATGCTGACCAAGTTGACACCATCAAGGCATCTATGAACACTGAAATCCACTCAGTGGTTCCTAAGGCCACAGTGGTCTATGCTAACCAACCCGAGGCACTGTCAGTGAAGTGCTTCTGGGCACTGAAGGTAATGGAGATGTTGCTGACCGTGCTGTGGTGGGTTCTCTGACTCCAGACTGTGACCTGGCATTGGTTGAAGGGCTGGACCCTGGGTGGCACACCCCCTGGTACTGATGGAGACCTTGGTGAATCCTGGCAATGACTCTGACCTGACTGTGTCTGACTCCAGTGAAGTGTCTCTGATCACTGACGACCTGCCAGTGGTGGACTCAGCTGTTGACTCCAGTGAAGTGTCTCTGATCACTGACGACCTGCCAGTGGTGGACTCAGCTGTTGACTCCAGTGAAGTGTCTCTGATCACTGACGACCTGCCAGTGGTGGACTCAGCTGTTGACTCCAGTGAAGTGTCTCTGATCACTGACGACCTGCCAGTGGTGGACTCAGCTGTTGACTCCAGTGAAGTGTCTCTGATCACTGACGACCTGCCAGTGGTGGACTCAGCTGTTGACTCCAGTGAAGTGTCTCTGATCACTGACGACCTGCCAGTGGTGGACTCAGCTGTTGACTCCAGTGAAGTGTCTCTGATCACTGACAGTGGTGGACTCAGGGCAGAGGATGACTTACAAAGCACTGACCAGCTGCTAACGAGGTCCTGTGCAGACTGTGTGACCCCAGAGAAGCACTATGCTGTACCGTTTGAGGACTCTTTGAACTCTGACAAGGAAATCTCCCTCAACATTAAAGACCATGATGACCGACCTGCAGTAGACTTTAGCAGAGATTCTGTGAGCTCGTCTGACCAGTCTTTGTCCCTTGTTGCCACTGCTCTTGGATCAATAGTCACTATTGACTCTTTCAATAAGGCTCTGTTGTTTTCCAATATGTTCGACCAAGGCAAAGATAACTCTATTTACCAGCCTGTAGTGAAGTCTCAGACCACTGAAAATCTAATTAACCCCACTTTGGTGTCAGAGTCCATTCAATCTCTCATCAATGAAATCCTGGAAGATAACATTATCTCAGCCCCTGATGACAGAACTCTGTTCACTACAGACCATGTAGGATCACATGAGATTGAAATATTTATATCTAGAATGCACTTAGGCAGTGTTATCACCTGTCATGATGACCAGTTTTGGAGCCAGACAGTGAGGATGACATGGTTGACCCTTTGTCTCACACCAGTCATAGCCATCATCTGTGCGAGTCAGTCATGAGGCCCAAGGTCAAGTCAACTCAGTGGACATACTTGGTCACCCTCTTATGAGACTGATGACTGCCGTCGCTATGCTCAAGACCACAACGTGATGGAATACAAATTGAAATACAGCTGGGACCTAAAGTCTGCATGGGTTTCTGTGCCACTACATTCTGACGAGAGGGGAGAGTGTGACCAAAAGGATGGAGGGAGAGAAGAAGTATGGAGAAAAAGGAATGGGAGAAGTGCTCCTCACAGTGTGACAGGAACTCTCTGATTGGTGAGTATTGTGATAATTATGTAGTTGATTATATTTCTATACATATTTTGACCACAGGAAAGGGTAGCCTATGTTTCCATGTTACTACAAGGTAGAAATAGATTAAATTGAATCCAACATTTTAATTATTGTGATTATTGGTGTAAATTTAGATTACAGGTATGTATTGATTGGATTTAAATGTTCCCTCTCGCTCTTTAGAGCATAATGGACAGTCGAGGATAGCCAGAGCAGTAGAGGCAGACACTGAAGAAATCCTTCCCAAGCCGTACATGAGAGACTTAGTTATGTACGATGGATTCAACCAGCTAAATGAGGAGAGGGTGGGAAATCAGCTGGTCCTCTCCTCTCTCTCAAGGGCTCTCAATGAGGTTAAGAAGGACACAGCTTTTTGGAGGTCATTGAGAGGGGGATCAATACATTTACGAGAGAAAATGAGAGAATTAAAGATGAGATGAAGAAGAGACATGAGGAACTTTAACAGTGCCAAAGATCGAAGGGCAGAGAGAAAGAGGGCAAGGAGGAGGGAGCGAGAGCGGGAGAGGAACTGTGATTTGACCACATGGATGCCCTCCCGGTCCCGAGAATGGAAAGTTCCATTATAGGACTCCGTCCCAGGCCTCCCGTCCCAGCCACTGCTCAGAGAACCAGTCTTAGCCAGAACCAGCTTCAGCCGCACCGACGACAGAACGATAAGGTTAGGGAGATGATCCTGCAAAGGAGCCGCATTGCCTACAAGATCAAGTGCCTGCAACGCCGGAAGCGGCTGCTGAGGGGATGACACTGACTGAGGAGGTGGAGGACCTGAGGATGGGGGTGACGGAGAGACAGTGATGGACATTACAGGGCAAAGTAAGAAAGCCTCAAAGCGCAAGGGGTCAAGGGCAAAGAGAGTGGAGGAGGGAAGGTAGTGACTGGGCCAAATTCGGTCTGGAGGAAATTGTGGAGACCGATGACAGGAATAAAGAGAAGAGAACCAAAGTACGGACAGGGCAGAGAAGTAAGGACAAGCGAAGAGAAGAACGAGAGAGACAAAGATGTAGTAAGGAAACAGATTTGATCTCAGATGAATTAGCAAGAATGGACATAGAAAAAATAGATGGACATAAAGCGGATGAGACGATTAGCAAGATCTCTGAGGAAAATATTTCTAACAACTGTTGCGTAGAGACAAATGAGGAGAAAAATATGATAGAAAACAGATTAAAGAAAAGACGAGCAGAACAAATGTACATACTGATGAGGGAGTGATGAGCAAAGCATCATGGGAAAGAGAAGAGGCTGGAGAGGAGAATGCTAAGACATTTCAAGAGAGCTTAAAAGTCCAGGGTAAGAGCATAACATTCAAGTTAATGATAAGTATAATGTGTCATAAATCACATTTTATTTGTCACACCAGGTGTTCACCTTACAGTGAAATGCCTACTTACAAGCTCTTAACCAACAGTGCAGTTGTAAGAAAATACCAACACAAAAAAGATAAGAGATAAGAAAAACAAATATTTAAGGAACAGCAGTAAATAACAATATCGGGCGAAATACAAGATGTACCAGTTCAGAGTCAATGTGGAGGCTATATACAGGGTGTACCAGTTCAGAGTCAATGTGGAGGCTATATACAGGGTGTACCAGTTCAGAGTCAATGTGGAGGCTATATACAGGGTGTACCAGTTCAGAGTCAATGTGGAGGCTATATACAGGGTGTACCAGTTCAGAGTCAATGTGGAGGCTATATACAGGGTGTACCAGTTCAGAGTCAATGTGGAGGCTATATACAGGGTGTACCAGTTCAGAGTACCAGTTCCAGTTCAGAGTCAATGTGGAGGCTATATACAGGGTGTACCAGTTCAGAGTCAATGTGGAGGCTATATACAGGGTGTACCAGTTCAGAGTCAATGTCTATATACAGGGTGTACCAGTTCAGAGTCAATGTGGAGGCTATATACAGGATGTACCAGTTCAGAGTCAATGTGGAGGCTATATACAGGGTGTACCAGTTCAGAGTCAATGTGGAGGCTATATACAGGGTGTGTACAATGTGGAGGCTATATACAGGGTTCCAGTTCAGAGTCAATGTGGAGGCTATATACAGGGTGTACCAGTTCAGAGTCAATGTGGAGGCTATATACAGGGTGTACCAGTTCAGAGTCAATGTGGAGGCTATATACAAGGTGTACCAGTTCAGAGTCAATGTGGAGGCTATATACAGGGTGTACCAGTTCAGAGTCAATGTGGAGGCTATATACAGGGTGTACCAGTTCAGAGTCAATGTGGAGGCTATATACAGGGTGTACCAGTTCCAGAGTCAATGTGGAGGCTATATACAGGGTGTACCAGTTCAGAGTCAATGTGGAGGCTATATACAGGGTGTACCAGTTCAGAGTCAATGTGGAGGCTATATACAGGGTGTACCAGTTCAGAGTCAATGTGGAGGCTATATACAAGGTGTACCAGTTCAGAGTCAATGTGGAGGCTATATACAGGGTGTACCAGTTCCAGAGTCAATGTGGAGGCTATATACAGGGTGTACCAGTTCAGAGTCAATGTGGAGGCTATATACAGGGTGTACCAGTTCAGAGTCAATGTGGAGGCTATATACAGGATGTACCAGTTCAGAGTCAATGTGGAGGCTATATACAGGGTGTACCAGTTCAGAGTCAATGTGGAGGCTATATACAGGGTTCAGTCACCAGTTCCAGAGTCAATGTGGAGGCTATATACAGGGTGTACCAGTTCAGAGTCAATGTGGAGGCTATATACAGGGTGTACCAGTTCAGAGTCAATGTGGAGGCTATATACAGGTGTGTTCCAGTTCCAGTCAATGTGGAGGCTATATACAAGGTGTACCAGTTCAGAGTCAATGTGGAGGCTATATACAGGGTGGTACAATGTCAGAGGCTATATACAGGTTCAGAGTCACTATATACAGTTACCAGTTCAGAGTCAATGTGGAGGCTATATACAGGGTGTACCAGTTCAGAGTCAATGTGGAGGCTATATACAGGGTGTACCAGTTCAGAGTCAATGTGGAGGCTATATACAGTTCCAGGTGTACCAGTTCAGAGTCAATGTGGAGGCTATATACAGGGTGTCCAGGGTGTAGTCAATGTGGAGGCTATATACAGGGTGTACCAGTTCAGAGTCAATGTGGAGGCTATATACAGGGTGTACCGGTTCAGAGTCAATGTGGAGGCTATATACAGGGTGTACCAGTTCAGAGTCAATGTGGAGGCTATATACAGGGTGTACCAGTTCAGAGTCAATGTGGAGGCTATATACAGGGTGTACCAGTTCAGAGTCAATGTGGAGGCTATATACAGTTCCAGAGTCAATGTGGAGGCTATATACAGGTTGTTCAGTCAATATGGAGGCTATATACAGGTGTACCAGTTCAGAGTCAATGTGGAGGCTATATACAGGGTGTACCAGTTCAGAGTCAATGTGGAGGCTATATACAGGGTGTACCAGTCAATCATAAGGGTCAATGTGGAGGCTATATACAGGGTGTACCAGTTCAGAGTCAATGTGGAGGCTATATACAGGGTGTACCAGTTCAGAGTCAATGTGGAGGCTATATACAGGGTGTACCAGTTCAGAGTCAATGTGGAGGCTATATACAGGGTGTACCAGTTCAGTCAATGTGGAGGCTATATACAGTGTACCGGTTCAGAGTCAATGTGGAGGCTATATACAGGGTGTACCAGTTCAGAGTCAATGTGGAGGCTATATACAGGGTGTACCAGTTCAGAGTCAATGTGGAGGCTATATACAGAGTCAATGGTATATACAGGGTACCAGTTCTATATACAGAGTCAATGTGGAGGCTATATACAGGTCAATGTGTACCAGTTCCGGTTCAGAGTCAATGTGGAGGCTATATACAGGGTGTACCAGTTCAGAGTCAATGTGGAGGCTATATACAGGGTGTACCAGTTCAGAGTCAATGTGGAGGCTATATACAGGGTGTACCGGTTCAGAGTCAATGTGGAGGCTATATACAGTTCAGAGTCAATGTGGAGGCAGGGTGTACCGGTTCAGAGTCAATGTGGAGGCTATATACAGGGTGTACCAGGTTCAGAGTCAATGTGGAGGCTATATACAGGGTGTACCAGTTCAGAGTCAATGTGGAGGCTATATACAGAGGTGTACCAGTTCAGAGTCAGATGTGGAGGCTATATACTAGGGTGTACCAGTTCAGAGTCAATGTGGAGGCTATATACAGGGTGTCACCAGTTCAGAGTCAATGTGGAGGCTATATACAGGGTGTACCAGTTCAGAGTCAATGTGGAGGCTATATACAGGGTGTACCGGTTCAGAGTCAATGTGGAGGCTATATACAGGGTGTACCGGTTCAGAGTCAATGTGGAGGCTATATACAGGGTGTACCAGTTCAGAGTCAATGTGGAGGCTATATACAGGGTGTACCAGTTCAGAGTCAATGTGGAGGCTATATACAGGGTGTACCAGTTCAGAGTCAATGTGGAGGCTATATACAGGGTGTACCAGTTCAGAGTCAATGTGGAGGCTATATACAGGGTGTACCGGTTCAGAGTCAATGTGGAGGCTATATACAGGGTGTACCGGTTCAGAGTCAATGTGGAGGCTATATACAGGGTGTACCGGTTCAGAGTCAATGTGGAGGCTATATACAGGGTGTATTCAGTCAATGTGGAGGCTATATACAGGAGTCAATGTACCAGTTCAGAGTCAATGTGGAGGCTATATACAAGGTGTACCAGTTCAGAGTCAATGTGGGAGGCTATATACAGTTCCAGTTCAGAGTCAATGTGGAGGCTATATACAGAGTCAATGTGGAGGCTATATACCGGTTCAGAGTCAATGTGGAGGCTATATACAGGGTGTACCAGTTCAGAGTCAATGTGGAGGCTATATACAGGGTGTTCAGAGTCAATGTGGAGGCTATATACAATGTTCCAGAGTCAATGTGGAGGCTATATACAGGGTGTACCAGTTCAGAGTCAATGTGGAGGCTATATACAGGGTACCAGTTCAGAGTCAATGTGGAGGCTATATACAAGTGTCAGTTCAGTCAATGTGGAGGCTATATACAAGGTGTACCAGTTCAGAGTCAATGTGGAGGCTATATACAAGGTGTACCAGTTCAGAGTCAATGTGGAGTCAATGTGGAGGCTCAATGTGGAGGCTATATACAAGGTGTACCAGTTCAGAGTCAATGTGTATATACAAGGTTCAGAGTCAATGTCTAAGGGTAATTATGTACATGCAGGTAGTGTTATTAAAATGGCTATGCATAGATAATAACAGAGAGTAGCAGCAGCATAGGGGAGTGGGGGGGATAATCTGGGTAGCCATTTGATTAGCTGTTCAGAGTCTTATGGCTTGGGATAAGAGCTGTTTAGAAGCGTCTTGGACCTAGACATGTCGCTCCGGTACCGCTTGCCATGCGGTAGCAGAGAGAACAGTCTATGACTAAGGTGGCAATTTTTAGGGCCTTCCTCTGACACCGCCTGATATAGAGGTCCTGGATAGCAGGAAGCTTGGCCCCGGTGATGTACTGGGCCATAGACACTACCCTCTGTAGTGCCTTGCGGTCGGAGGCCGAGCAGTTGCCATACCAGGCAGTGATGCAACCCGTCAGGATGCTCTCGATGGTGCAGCTGTAAAACCTTTTGAGGATCTGAGGAACCATGCCAAATCTTTTCAGTCTCCTGAGGGGGAAAAGGTTTTGTCGTGCCCTCTTCACGACTGTCTTGATGTGCTTGAAACATGTTAGTTTGTTGGTGATGTGGATGCCAAGGGACTTGAAGCTCTCAACCTGCTCCACTACAGCCCTGTCGCTGAGAATGGGGCCGTGCTCAGTTCTCCTTTCCCTGTAGTCCACAATCATCTCCTTTGTCTTGATCACGTTGAGGGAGAGGTTGTTGTCCTTGCACCACATGGTCAGGTCTCTGACCTCCTCCTATAGGCTGTCTCATCATTTTCGGTGATCACTGTTGTGATCAGATGACACTGTTGTGATCAGGTGATGACACTGTTGTGATCAGGTGATGACATTGTCATGATGACATTGTCAAGCAATGATGGTTAATGATAGTGTTGGAGTTGTGCCTGGCCGTGCAGTCATGAGTGAACAGGGAGTACAGGAGGGGACTGAGCACGCACCCCTGAGGGGCCCCGTATTGAGGATCAGCGTGGCGGATGTGTTGTTACCTACCCTTACCACCTGGGAGCGGCCCATCAGGAAGTCTAGGATCCAGTTGCAGGTGTCTAGTCCCAGGGTCCATAGATTAGTGATGAGCTTTGAGGACACTATGGTGTTGAATGCTGAGCTGTAGTCAATGAATAGCATTCTGGCATAGGTGTTCCTTTTGTCCATGTGGAAAAGGGCAGTGTGGAATGCAATAAAGATTACATCATCTCTGGATCTGTTGGTGCGGTATGCAAATTGGAGTGGGTCTATGGTTTCTGGGACAATGGTGTTGATGTGAGCCATGACCAGCCTTTCAAAGCATTTCATGACTACAGACGTGGGTCAGTAGTCATTTAGGTAGGTTACCTTCGTGTTCTTGGGCACAGGGACTAGGGTAGTCTGCTTGAAACATGTTGGTATTACAGACTCAGTCAGGGACAGGTTGAAAATATCAGTGAAGACACTTGCCAGTTGGTTAGCGCATGCTCGGAGTACACGTCCTGGTAATCCATCTGACCCTGCGGCCTTGTGAATGTTGACCTCTTTAAAGGTCTTACTCACATTGGTTGCGGAGAGCGTGACCACACAGTCAGTGTTACTTGCCTCGAAGCGAACATAGAAGTTATTTGGCTCGTCTGGTAGGCTCGTGTCACTGGGCAGCTCTCGGTTGTGCTTCCCTTTGTCGTCTGTAATAGTTTGCAAGCCCTGCCACATCCAACAAGCGTCGGTGCCGGTGTAGTACGATTAGATCTTAGTCATGTATTGACACTTAGGCTGTTTGATGGTTCGTCGGAGGTCATAGCGGGATTTCTTATAAGCTTCTGGGTTAGAGTCCCGCTCCTTGAAAGCAGCAGCTCTGCCTTTTAGCTCGGTGCGAATGTTGCCTGTAATCCATGGTTTCTGGTTGGGGTATGTACGTACAGTCACTGTGGGGATGACGTCCTCGATGCACTTATTGATAAAGCCAGTAACTGATGTGGTGTACTCCTCAATGCCATTGGCAGAATCCCGGAACATATTCCAGTCTCTGCCAGCAAAACTGTCCTGTAGTTTAGCATCTGCTTCATCTGACCACTGTTTTATAGACAGAGTCACTGGTGCTTCCTGCTTTAATTTAGTCTTGTAAGCAGGAATCAGGAGGATAGAGTTCTGGTCAGATTTGCCAAATGGCAGACGAGGAGAGCTTTGTACACGTCTCTGTGTGTGATGTAAAGGTGGTCTAAAATTGTTTTCTCTCTGGTTGCACATTTAACATGCTGATAGAAATTCATTAAAACTGATTTAAGTCTCCCTGCATTAAAGTCACCGGCCAACATAACTGATGTTGATATAAATGTTTGTCCTGTTTGTGAATTATGAGTGAACTGATTTTTTTTTGTTTTACTTTCAGAGGTCATAGATGGAGAGGAAGGTCCTACAGGAAGAAAGTTAGAGCATCAGAAGGCCAGAGACAGTGAGGAGATACAAAACAGTGATGGATATGTGAAAATGAGAGAGATGGTAAAAGAAAGGAAGTGGAGGTAGAGGTTACAAAAATCTGTACCTCCTGTGATGAAAATGTCCATCATGGTTCTGGAGAACCAAGGCAATGCTAGGCCTATGACAGACTCCCAGACTCCATTGAAGGGCAAAGGAAAGCAACAACATAGCCTTCCATACAAGAGAACAGAAGGACTTCAAGAGGAGATCAATTCAAAGGGTGAAATGCTTCAGGGTGGAAGACAAGTAAACTTCCCTTGGTGTCAGGCACAGAAACACAGAAGTCCGGGTGTGTTGGGTGATGTTGCAGGCTTCTGGAGAAAGGAGAAAGAGTCCACAAGGAGAAAGACAGAGAGGAGAAGGACAGAGTGGGCCAGACATGGCGAGACCAGGGGAAATGACAGGGGAGCAATGGAATGGAGAGACAGAGGGGGTGGAGTTGGTAGGAGTAGAAGAGCTAGACAGAGAGGAAACCAGTTGCTGCTTTTTCTAGGCAAAAGCACAGCAACTGGAATGACTCTCATCCATCAGAAAACAGCTGTGACTGGAGGAGCAGGGAGAAGAGGTGCCTGAGAAACATGTTGAGAGTAGGATGGATAGGCAGAGGTGAGAGAGGCCTCTGAAGAGGAAAAGAGCTAAAGGAAAGAAATACATTGATGTGTGTTAAATAAATATTATTTCAGATATCAGAAATTGGATTATAGAAGTTATTGGTAAATCCAGGCACATGATTCAGACAAAATGGAATCTATTAATATTATTCATCACTAAGACAAAGTATGTTATTTTTCCCTTTCTGCAAAGGGTTTGTGGGCGGGAAAACTATTTGATTAATATCCCTCCATTCGCGCTTCAATATCCGGCAAGGTTGAACGGTGACGGTCATTTCCACCTCCGACAGTTTCCGTGTGGCCACAATCAAGACAACCGCTGTAAACAAACTTTCAGTAACGGTTTAATTCCAGAAGAAATACATTTAAACAAAAAAGATATGCATATCAAAACAGGTGAGTTTTGGGTACCGGTAGCTATTAGCACATTACTTTGTGACTTTCTACTTTGCCAACCTAGTAAAACGTTCTGAAATGAACACTCCCGGTACCGTGTGTTGGAGCCGGGGTGTTATGAAACTTCTCTAACGTAATGTTAGCTAGCTAGCCAGGAAATGGTTTATTGTTCCAATGCATACTTGAAGACTAACGGTATGGCCGTATTATAGTATCTCCTGCTTAGTTAAAAGTTAATATTTTAAATAAATTACGTTTCAGGTTAGCTGGCGTTGGCTACTGTTAACGTTACATACACGTTGCTTTTCTGTTTCTTAGCAGACTAGCTAGCTAGTTAGCAAGTGGTTGGTTGGCAAGGCAGTTCGATAAGGTTATAACGTTAGTTACATAGCTTTTTGCTCATATGACATACAACTTGCATAACATGGTTGTAAAGTAATTTAAGTGTCATTATAACATTTGCCACTGGAATTATATATTTTTTCAGCTTAATCGGTAGCTAGCTAGGCCGGACGTGGCGTGCATTCTAGCTCTGCGTAGCTATGTGGCTAGCTAACGTTAGCTAGCCAGTTAACCTAAAGCCCCAACAAAACCTAACAAGTTAAGATGGCTAGTTCATAATTTCACCAATAAACCATAACAAATGTGTAGTTTAAACTGTTCCATTTTTATATTAAATTATTAGGGGATTCTAACGATCTTCCTTTGCCTTCTATCTAACTTTAGGTACATGGGAGGCCAACACAGTGTGCGAGTCTGACACCCTGTGTGATCCTACTGGCCTTGTGTCCTCCACCAACCCAGAGGCTCATATTGGCAACCGCCGCCTATCACCTGGGTCTGGCAACTGTGGTGGAGGAGGTGGAGGCTGCCCAACTGGGGTTGACCAGCAGACCTGCCAAGCTTCACCCCAGGCCCTCGAGGGCAACCTGAACGGACCCGCCCATGTACATGCCTTCACTTACCGTAGAGACAGAGATCGTAGAGGCCAGCACAAGGCCGTGGCCCTCGCAGAGAGGGGCCCAGGGGGCAGGGCGTGTAGCAGATAGGCCCCCCGAGAAGCAGAGCCAGAAGGAGAGGTGGGTGGAGGACAGCCTGTCTCTACTCAAGCACCCACCTGCTTTTCCAGTGCAGGACAGCCCTGCCAAGCTGCAGCCGACCATCAGCTATGCCTCGAAAGTGAAGTCAGGGGCGGTGGGTGGAATGCTGGAGGAGGAGGGCCGCCCAGCCATTGGTGTCCTGCTGCAGAACCAGTGGGGACTTAGTTTCATCAGTGAGGTCCTCCAAGCCACAGAGGGTTCAGTTCCCTCTCCTGCCCCCATAGCAGCACCTCAGCTCACATTTGGAGGTGAAACCGCCAACCCAACACAAGAGAGGCATCACATAGTCCAGGCCAGTGGTGAAATCCCAGTTCCTGTCAATACCTCAATCTCCATTGACCAGTACAGAGAAGAGGAAGCAAAGATCAATGGGAAGCTGCTTCTCACCTGTCACCATCTAAAAGAGGCTCTGCACTATCACACAATAGGTAAGGGCGGACGTGGTTAAGACCTCAATAATACATTCATGTATTATAAATGTTATTTTTCTGTGGCATCTGTCATAAAGTTGTATGCATCATATTATGAATCCTAACTATACCTTGTTCATTTTTAGAATGGAATGTCACCTGCAACAAACAGAAAGAAGGTGAGATGTTCATCAGGAAGGTCCATTATTAGAATTTGGACCGATTCTCCACGCTGGGCATTAGAATCTCTGAAGCAGGGCTCATACTTTTAAAGGATTTTAAGATGTTTTCAGACCTCTAAAGTAGTCTAATGTCAAGAGAAAATCACATCCCACAACATCAGTGGTGTAAATTCAGTTTAGCTGTATGCCTCCACCCCAAATGAATAGAGAGTACGGTCACCCAATAAAACCAGGAAATGAAATGGTGCTCATCTTTTCCATTCATTTGAAGTTGTGGCGTATAGCTGGATACACACAACCACTGTCGTGGGACATGGTTTCATCTTGACATTACTTTCGAGGTTGGGGGGAAAAAATGGACAAACGTTACTTAAAAAATTAAATGGTCTCTTTAATGGTTTGATTTGTTAAATGTTGATATATTTTATTATCCCACCATAATATGTAATAACACCCAATAATACAAGACGGTTTAAATACAGATGGAACGATGAGACTGATATATAAATGTGAAGGATCCACTTGGACTATTGACTCATTTGTTCCAATTTGAAACAACGGGCTGTGGTCTCTTGGTTTAGTTATAAAAATCTTTGGTTTAAATGTGTAGAAGAATAAGTGCAGTGAAGAACTATCTCTTTGTGAGGGCACAGTCATTGAATTTCACGTTGTCTCTCAATTCCAAAGTACTTATGTTATCATTATCAACTGATTCCCCGTTGCTCTTCGGGGCGGGGGGTGTCATATTTTTAAATCAATTGCCATCTCCATTTTCTTAATGTTTATTTTTTTAAGGAAGTTGTCTTGGCATCACTAGATGAATTTGGATGTTTCTCTGTCAAGGCCTTCAGGTGAGGCTTGATACGATTTTAAGGTATCCCACCAGCGGAGTGTCATATTTAAAGAATCCATGAGCTGGGCCAGAGGCTTGGCAATTATGCAACCTTACAGGGCTCCTTGTTAACCTTTCTAGATGAATAGATGGCAGGGTTAAATCTCACCTGACTTCTCAATAAGTAGATGGTGTTGAAAGCGCTACTGAACACAATTTTCACTAGGCTATTTGCATGCTCTAAGTGTTTGTGGTTATTTAGCATGACCAGTAGGCAAATTGTATTGGATCTAGGAGAGATCCTAATCGTGACCTCATTTAAACTTGCTGCATCTTGTCTGCAAAAACATTTGCATCATGCACCCTAATGGTTCTAAAGAAGGATACAACTTGATGTTTTTAATCTAGTGTGTTTCCTGTTTCAGAAGTCCTTGCTGCAGCCCCCAAGGGCTAGATTGTATGAGAGGTTTGACAATGCTGCATGTCACTAAATGCTGTCTTATTTTGTTTCAGATCCCAATAAGGTAGTTTGGTATAAGAACTCCCTGGACCAGCCAGCCTAGTGACTCATGGACCTGTCTGCCACAACACACACCCCCACACACACCCCACATGCACTCAGGTCGATGTCTTTACACAAAGCCACACTGAGACACTTTGGACTAACTCCTTGATGAGATCCACAACTAGGGACTTTTCTAACGCCTTCAAGGCCTGCCTTAATGAATTGGACCTGGAGTTCCTATCGGCTCAAAATGATTCGTTTTAATGTTGTGTTGAGTTGGTCTTTTTTAACAATCTTAAGAGCTGTCATTTTATTGTGAGGAACTGCAGTTTTATCAGACATTTTCTGTTTTGTCCTCTGTTGTAAGGGATCCGTCAAGCACTTTCTAATCTGTTGTGACCAATCCTTGGTACTCCTACCCTACCAGGTGTTTATTTTTTTCACAAATTTGAAAATGTGTTTATACCTGCTTCATTTGACCGTATTTTACGGGACAGATGTGTAATCATGTCTCCAGTTTACAGGGGTGCAGACAGCACAATAAGAAGGCACCCTTCCCCTGTCTGATCCTAATGCTGTTTTATTTTGTGCCCTGATTGGGTGAATGTTACTCATGAATCCATATGATTACTCATGATCACACTAGCTCAGTTTTATGATTTGAAATATATAAAAAAATACACTGGAGGATAAGTGAACAGTATTGCATAATAAAATTGAATGAACTTGACATGCCCCATGGTCTTACTGGTAATGCTCATACTTCATTGTTTTATCATTTTTACATATAAAACCCACAGCATTATTTGCTTTAATACGGACAGGTTTTAAATGTTTTTACCTTTTTTTTAAAAGTAAACTGAGGGCTTGACTATCCTTGCCACTGAAGTTCAGCACGATTGAAATGTAAAGGTTATTTAGCCGACATGCAGTGTTTACCGCTAATGCAAGAACATTGCCTTTCAATTTCTATGGCGCTGAACTACTGCAATATGAACTGAAAAGGCCAAAAATAAATGATTGTGATCCTTGGATGACTTGATTGGATAAATGTTCAGTGGGCGGAGTTACAGGAGGGGGAAATCTGTTCGGTCTTGAGTTCCAAATTTACCTACCTTTGACTGAACAGCTTAAAATATGTGTGGAAAAGGCATAGTGCCCTCACCTCTGCTGGTGCAATGCACTGGGCTAGGGACCATAAGATCACAGGTTCTAATCTTGCTGATCCCCATCCTCAAAAGGTACATTTCAGCTTTCAGTGTAAAGCAAATTTTTATTTAATGTTAAGCCAATATTGCCACCTGTCAATGATTTTAGAAGGAATTATTTAAATGGTTTGATAATCCAGATCTGTTTAGTTGTAAAATCTAGCTACATTACAACGCATCACTGACTATCTCCGGAGGTACTTCTTTTAATCGTATACACTTGTTAAAAAATATATTTGCACAATCAGAATGTTGACAAGATAAGGACACGTTAACACCAGGTATAAACGCGGCTATATTGTGGACTAGGGGCTGGATTAAATCCGTATCGCGGAAGAGCTGCATTATATTGACATTTAAAGACATAGTTCCCGCGTTCGAGACTTCATTCACGGTAAACGCTGCATATCTTGGCTCAATCAGAAATGACTTATTTTAATGCGGATCTTCTGCGATACAGATTGAATCCAGCGCTAGAGAAAGCCAAAAAGATCAAAAGATAAAGGTGTTTTCTCCAAATGCGGGAACATTGCTTTTACATTTCAATCGCACTATAGCGCAGATTTTCTGCAGTCCGGTTTAATCTAGGCCTAAAATACTAATGAGTGTGGCTAAAAACTGTTGTGTTGAGGAGTTCAGAACGATAGAAGTGAGGCATAGAATATTTCTACATTCTTTCCCATCATGACACAACACATACAATCCAGGTAAAGGGAAGGTGGGTGCAAGTTGCAGCCTGTTGGGTAGTGAGCTGTCAATCTCTCCAGGTCACCTCCACTTCATCTGTTCTGTACCTGCCAACAACAATGTTTCTCTTGTCACTGGATGACAGCACAATATGGTCGACCTGTTGTCAAAAAATATCCAGTTAACATCTCAATACACTTTTGTAAAATAGACGAAGAACTTCCTGTAACATTTTAGCTAAAATGTTTATGTAAAAGTAATCACTGTACAATAGAATGAAAGGGAATCATTGTACTGTACAATATAAATATGATAAATCATTGTACTGTATAATAGAATATGATCAAAGGGAATCACTGTACTGTACAATAGAATACAATGAAAGGAATCATTTGAGTTGCAGGTATAGTGGAATTACCTTTGAGTGATCCATGAGTCTGACAGCTCAGTTGTCTGACCGGATCGGAACATCTCCCAGCCAGCCTGTGCAATCATTGCTCCATTATCGATACAAAAGCTGTGACACAACGAAACAGAAAATCACATTTTAATAACAGGATGTACAAAGTTAAAGTACATTGTGAAATTAGCATCAACATAAGCCATTTTACTTGTATTAATTCATAAATAATAAAGGTAAGCATTGAATGTCTTAGATACACTTGTCAGATCCCTTGTATTGAAAACATAGTATGTAGAATCCTTACCTCTCATCTGTAGCAAAGAGCTTTGCACCCCTCTCCTTGCACATGACTCCCATCATCTCCTGCAGACGCAGATTACCTACAGAGCAAAACCGTCATCAGCATTCCTGAAGGGTTGTGTTTGAGTTGTGCCTGTCCATAATGAGATCAGACAGATTTACATGATATTACATCTTATGTGTTTTAATGAATTACATTGGAAAGCCCACAACCCCACAATGAAGTACAATTGACTTACAGCCCAGCGCCTCCAACGATGAGCACTTCCTGGGAGCTGCAGTGAGCCATGGCCCTCTCTGTGATCTCCACCAGCATGGAAAACAGGGTCTCCTACAGGACACACAAGTAGTGAAGGATCATTACACAGTGGTGTGCTCTGACACCTCTCAGACTGTGAGTGATGCAACCATGTAGCTGCCATCATTCTGAAAGGGAAGGGTGTTGCCGTGCCGGTGCAGGAAACAGGCTGACAACAATGCACTGGGGCAGTTTATTGCTTTTGTTCTGACCTGTAGGGAGAAGCACAGGTCTTCTGCTGTACACTGATTACATTTCAACATCTTCCCAGCTGCTTCCTGAAAGAAAAGGGACAAATATGAAACACATCAAACATGCCTCCCTTATTATAACCATTGTCCATCTAACTATCACAAAAACCCTGTCTCTCCCGGACAATGCTATGCAACCCAATGCAATGCAACTCAATGCAGAACTTAATTCCCACTTAAAGGCTCTGCATCTTACCTCGATATAGGATAGAATCCCAGAGAATGACACGTCCATCCCCTTCACCGTGTATGGAAGCTCCACATACTGTGTACCTCTGACAAAACAAAACAGGAAATCAATGGTGGAAATATACACATATGAAAACATCTACTGGCCGACTGCAATTCCAAAGAAAACACATGTACTCACTTCTTCGCCATCTGCTCAATGTTGTACCCAGGGCTGGGATCATTGGAAATCTGAGTACAAACCATTTTGATTCATGAGAATGGTAAAACAATTTATTCAAGGTATAGTCCGAGTCACAATAAATCTTAAAGAGGAGAAAAAGGATGTTGCTATCTCGCTTTAAAACAAGATGCATGAAAAGAGGAGCAAATTGAAAATGATATTCAGCAACTCTTGTAAGAAGATGGAAGTGGACTACATGTTTCAGCATGTAGCCTTTATAGGAGCATTACTTAATCAGATTTGTTTCAGTTTAGTCCCTGAAGAGCCATGCAGAACTCACCTTTATCACCCTGGCAAACCTGTCCAGGCAGTTGCCCACTGCAAATGTCGATGGTCTCACCAAATATCCTGTAGCGCCGCTCAGAGTATGCAATCACCTTCATGAGGAAACATTACATTAGAGCACAACTAAACCCAGAAACCTCAGTTGAGACAGGTATGAGTGCTAACTAAGGGAAAACCCTAAGAACTCTCAAGTTGTGCGGGACATCCCAAGTCTGTCTTAGTATATATGTATGGGTGACTGACCTGTGTGTTACCTCCACTGACATAGAGCACAGTGGGGTTATTGGCTTGAGTGATGAGGCGGCCCATCTCAATGTGGCCAATACAGTGGTTGACACCCAGGAGAGGCTTCCCCACAGCTGGGCCACTGTGCGCGCCACCAGAGCCACTGTCACCAAGGGGGCACCCATCCCTGGTCCTGGGGTAAATAATATCATGTTGGTGAAAACTGAATGGTACTACAGGTCAGGAAAGGCCACTTCAGCTTTATAGGAATCAGTGACATAGGAGTTCCTGACCCTTTGTGTATGCCACGCAGTCAACGTCAGCAGGCTTCAGCCCTGCCTCCTCCAGCGCCTCCTTCAGAACTGTTAGGATGACACTGCGGTGATGTCTGGCTGTCTCACTAGGCAGGAACCCTGGGATGGAGAGTTAAGTCTGTTACTGCAACTACACACATGAGCATTAGGACAAACGCAAGCCTTCAGTTGTCATTTGAGTCTACTTTGAATTCAACCAACTTGCCTTGACCAGGGGTGTAATGTAGGTGCGTCTGGGGTTTGAGTACTTCCCCATCCCTCACAATGCCCACACCAATCTTGTTGGCACTACCCTCAAATCCAATCACTACAGTCATGTCAGCTAGAGAGTTTGAGGAGATGGAGAATTATAATGAATTTTTTTTTAATAAAATAAAAACTTGAACACATTGAAAGAATGTCATAGCTATTGGTCTTGTGTGCATCTGAAAAAATATGTTCAGAGTGCGATGGCATTGCTACAAATACCAGAAACAGTTGCATACATCAGTTCATACAAGAATAAACAGTGCAATGTCAACGACTAAAAGTACAAGTGTTCTTTTATTTATTCTTCAAAAGCAATACGAAAAGTAGAACATAAGCACTAGAATATAGATACCAAAAACAGTGTCATGTTTGGTTAAAACTATTAGAAGCATGATTAGTTAGCTAACACTCGGGTTGCACACCAGGTGGCGATCAGATCTACAATCAATTATTCAGTTCAAATGCCAAAACGAAGGCACATTAGAGCCAATTTCACGTGTTTTAAATGAAAAACATAATTTCAGATGAGAAAGCAAAAGTTGAATACGAACCTTCCAGTTGCTGAGTATTTCGTGTTTCAGACAGGACTCTAGGCAGTGAGGACCCATAACAAGGGGTCGTTTGCTGATTTCCTTACATAATTGTATCTTTCAATGTATTGTATTAACCAAAACAATTGGAAGCTAATTGTAGACATTTAATGTTTGACGTAAACAAATACATAACATGCATAAAAGCTGATACCTGGTGCGTTCACGGATTCAGGGTAAAATCACATCAGGCATAATGTTGGGCAGCCTACACCACATGCGCGTGTGTGACCATGTTCCTCAAACCCCACTGCTTTGTTTTGGAGGAGTGACTGTGACACGGTTGAATCCTTTGTTGAAAAAACGCAAAGTAAGAATACTTTGGGTTCTCTCTAGTTCAATTCTTAGTTTGCAAAGTAGTAGTAGCAGCAGTAGTTGCATTCATTTTCTGCCAGATTGCTCGTTCACATTTTGCCCATTTATTCAGACTCGATCTTCATTCGACATGGATTGAGCCATAGGCCGCACATAAAGTTATGTATATGTCCTAGCTAACTCGCTTATTATCAAAGATTCGCCTGTTTTGCAGTAGTTACAGAATTGTTAAATGGATATGTGATACTGTAATGTAAACATCTTTATCACATATCTGGCGTACAAAACTAGTAGCTATTGTGGCAGTAGCTGATGAGCTAAGCGTCGCTATTGTATTTGCTAAAGTGGCTCCTATAAATTAAGCTAATGACTAGATCATCTGTTTTTCTTTTCCCAGCGGCGACGCGTGTGTACTCGTGTGTGCGTGTTGTGTGTCTTCGGGGCGTGTGTGGGATAAGAACGAGTGAAAGTATGTCGAAAAGAGCGAAGAAAAATGAGCAGGAGGCTGGAGATGGTGACCATGACAACGGCACAGGTGAGACAATTGATGTGTCCTGTTTTTTGCGATATGTATCTTACACTTACATTATGTCTGAAGCAGAACAGAATACAAAAAAATACTGTTACACCAGTCTCAATACCCCTCCTGTTTTCTCTTGTCACCTTACAGCTCCCGCTGCCAAGAAAGGAAAGAAGGTCAAGGAACCAGAGGCCCCCATTCTGTACAGTGACCCTCCTGATAAGATGAACAGCAAAGATGGTCGTGCTGCTAACATGAAGATCACCTCCTGGAATGTGGATGGGCTCAGAGCTTGGGTCAAGAAGAAGGGCCTTGATGTGAGTTTGGAACCACAGTCCAAAGCTGCATTACGACTTGGCATTGAGCTATAAATCAAATCAAATTGTATTTGTCACGTGCGCCGAATATCACAGGTACCTTACAGTTAAATCCTTACTTACAAGCCCTTACCAACAATGCAGTTTTAAAAGTATAAGAATAATAAAAATAACAAGTAGTTAAAGAGCAGCAGTAAAACAACAATAGCGAGACTATAGGGGTACTGGTACAGAGTCGATGTGCAGAGGCACCGGTTAGTTGAGATATAGTGCATAGAATTGTTAACTACACATGTGAAATAAGTCCACACACTACAGTTATGCAAATGCATGAGATTTAAACGTTGAGTGTCTGTGAACTTCTGTTAAATACTAATGTCTGGTTCATTCATCTGCACAGTGGCTGCACCTTTTTAACACTGATAAATGGCAGTGCAATGTGAAGGAGCTGATTGGTTATTTTCCCTCTCTCTTGCCCAGTGGGTGCGTGGCGAGGCCCCAGATGTGCTGTGCCCCTGCAGGAGGCAGTGCGCTGAAAGTCCCTTCCTGATGAAATCACCTCCATGCCCGGAAGTTCCCCCACAAGTACTGGGCTGGCTCCGATGAGAAGGAGGGCTATAGCGGGGTAGCTATGCTGTGCAAGACTGAGCCCCTCAAAGTTACCTATGGCATAGGTGAGTGAATGGCTGATCCTGTTAGGTGACCTAAACTGGGACATGCTTAACACTGACAGTCCTACAATCTAAGCCATTCTCCCTCAATCTCTCAAATCATCAAGGAACCCACCAGGTACAACCTAACTCTGTAAACAAGGGCACCCTCATAGACGTCATCCTGACCAACTGGCCCTCCAAATATACCTCCGCTGTCTTCAACCAGGATCTCAGCGATCACTGCCTCCATCGCCTGTATCCGCCGCAGACCGCAGTCAAGCAGCCACCCCTCATCACTGTCAAACGCTCCTAAAACACTTCTGGCAGGCAGGTGCCTCCTAATTGACCTGGCCCCGTGTATCCTGGAAGGACATTGACCTCATCCCGTCAGTTGAGGATGCCTGGTCATTCTTTAAAAGTAACTTCCTCACCATTTAGATAAGCATGCTCCGTTCAAAAAATGCAGAACCAAGAACAGATACAGCCCTTGGTTCACTCCAGACCTGACTGCCCTCGACCAGCACAAAACATCCTGTGGCGGACTGCAATAGCATCGAATAGCCCCGTGATATGCAACTGTTCAGGGAAGTCAGGAACCAATACACGCAGTCAGTCAGGAAAGCTAAGGCCAGCTTCTTCAGGCAGAAGTTTGCATCCTGTAACTCCAACTCCAAAAGTTCTGGGACACTGTGAAGTCTGGAGAACAAGAGCACCTCCTCCCAGCTGCCCTGCACTGAGGCTAGAAACACGGTCTCCACCGATAAATCCATGATTGTAAAACTTCAATAAGCACTTCTCAACGGCTGGCGCATGCCTTCCGCCTGGCTTCTCCAACCTCGGCCAACAGCTCCGCCCCCCCGTAGTTCCTCACCCAAGCCTCTCCAGGTTCTCCTTACCCCAGATCCAGATAGCAGATGTTCTGAAGAGCTGCAAAACCTGGACGTACAAATCAGCTGGGCAGCAAGTCTGGACCCGCTATTTCAGAAACTATCTGCCGCCATTGTCGCAGCCCCCTATTACCAGCCTGTTCAACCTCTCTTTCATATCGTCTGAGATCCCCAAGGATTTAGAGAAACACCGCAGTCATCCCCTCTTCAAGGGAGACACCCTGGACCCAAACTGCTATAGACCTATATCCATCCTGCCCTGCTATCTAAGGTCTTTAGAAAGCCAAGTCAACAAACAGGTCACTGACCATCTCGAATCCCACCGTACCTTCTCCGCTGTGCAATCTGGTTTCGAGCCGGTCAGGGTGCACCTCAGCCACACTCAAGGTACTAAATGATATCATAACCGCCATCGATAAAAAGACAGTACTGTGCAGCCGTCTTCATCGACCTCGCCAAGGCTTTACGACTCTGTCAATCACAAATTCTTATCGGCAGACTCAACAGCCTCGGTTTTTGGATGACTGCCTTGCCTGGTTCACCAATTACTTTGCAGACAGAGTTCAGTGTGTCAAATCAGAGGGCATGCTGTCGGTCCTCTGGCAGTCTCTATGGGGGGGTGCCACAGGGTTCAATTCTCGGGCCGACTCTTTTCTCTGTATATATCAATGATGTTTGCTCTTGCTGCGGGCGATTCCCCTGATCCACCTCTCGCAGGCGACACCATTCTATATACTTTTCGGCCCGTCATTGGACACTGTGCTATCCAACCTCCAAACGAGCTTCAATGCCATACAGCACTCCTTCCGTGGCCTCCAACTGCTCTTAAGCGAGTAAAACCAAATGCATGCTTTTCAACCGATCGCTGCCTGCACCCGCATGCCGGCTAGCATCACCACCCTGGATGGTTCCAACCTTGAATATGTGGACATCTATAAGTACCTAGGTGTCTGGCTAGACTACCCAAACTCTCCTTCCAGACTCACATCAAACATCTCAATCAAAAATCAAATCCAGAGTCGGCTTTCTATTCCATAACAAAGCCTCCTTCACTCACGCTGCCAAGCTTACCCTAGTAAAACTGACTATCCTACCGATCCTCGACTTCGACGTGTCATCTACAAAAATGGCTTCCAACACTCTATTCAGCAAACTGGATGCAGTCTACCACAGTGCCATCCGTTTTGTCACTAAAGCACCTTATACCACCCACCACTGCGACTTGTATGCTCTGATCGGCTGGCCCTCACTACATATTCGTCGCCAGACCCACTGGCTCAGGTCATCTACAAGTCCATGCTAGGTAAAGCTCCGCCTTATCTCAGTTCACTGGTCACGATGGCAACACCCATCGTAGCACGCTCCAGCAGGTGTATCTCACTGATCATCCCTAAAGCCAACACCTCATTTGGCCGCCTTTCGTTCAGTACTCTGCTGCCTGTGACTGGAGCAATTGCAAAAATCGCTGAAGTTGGAGACTTTTATCTCCCTCTCCAACTTCAAACATCAGCTATCCGAGCAGCTAACCGATCGCTGCAGCTGTACATAGTCTATAGGTAAATAGCTCACCCTTTTCACCTACCTCATTCCCATACTGTTTTTATACTGTTTTTATTTATTTACTTTTCTGCTCTTTTGCACACCAATATCTCTACCTGTACATGCCCATCTGATCATTTATCACTCCAGTGTTAATCTGCAAAATTGTATTATTCGCCTACCTCCTCATGCCTTTTGCACACATTGTATATAGACTGCCCATTTTTTCTACTGTGTTATTGACTTGCTAATTGTTTACTCCATGTGTAACTCTGTGTTGTCTGTTCACACTGCTATGCTTTATCTTGGCCAGGTCGCAGTTGCAAATGAGAACTTGTTCTCAACTAGCCTACCTGGTTAAATAAAGGTGAAATAAAAAAATAAAAAAAATACTCTAGTTGGCTGTGAGTGTCTTATCTTTACCTATTGACTGTTCTCTCCAGGTGTCCTAGTTAACCTGCCTATCCCCAATCTGTCTGCAGGTAAAGAGGAGCATGATAAGGAGGGCCGTGTTATCACTGCTGAGTTCCCCACCTTCTTCCTGGTCACCGCCTACGTGCCCAACTCTGGCCGAGGCCTGGTGCGCCTGGACTATCGCAAGACTTGGGACGTGGAGTTCAAGGCCTACCTGAGCGACCTGGACAAGCGGAAGCCCCTGGTGCTGTGTGGCGATCTGAACGTGGCCCATGAGGAGATCGACCTGAAGAACTCCAAAGGCAATAAAAAAAACGCAGGCTTCACAGCAGAGGAGCGTGAGGGCTTCAATCAGCTGCTGGCTGCAGGCTTCACCGACAGCTTCCGCGAGCTGTACCCCGAGCAGGCCAACGCGTACACCTTCTGGACCTACATGATGAACTCTCGCTCTAAGAACGTAGGCTGGCGTCTGGACTACTGTGCTGTCCTCTGCTCTACTGCCAGGTCTTTGTGATAGCAAGATCCGCAACCAAAGCTATGGGCAGTGACCACTGCCCCATCACTCTACACATGGTTGTGTAGATCAGTCTGGCCAAAGTGCTGGATCAATTGTTTCCCAGTTCACTAGTTTTGGCAGTGTGGCCATGCATTGTTTTCTCATGTTAAATGTGACCTAGGTGGCGGACCTCAGATGAAGTCATGGCATTCCCAACTACTGAAACTAATCTGTATGCCGGTGTGCACTCAACATGAGTGAAACATCAGAACCTGGAAACACGTTTCTACTGAAACTGGGATTCTCAAATGAGTTTACTTGAACCTCAAATCTTAAATTGTATAAACTACCGTAGTCACAATTGTCCTGTCACCCATTTGAAGTGACTATTCAACACTGTGCTTTACTTTCCCACCCACACAGTGCACTCCTAAGTGACATCTGGTAACAAACTGCATAATCCCTGCAAGTCCTCTGAGGCACTGTGTTCTTTAAACATGTGAAACTGATGTTGGTGCTAAATAACTGCTAGTCTGTCATTGAAACATTGCTCCTTTGAAGGGAATGTGAGTCCTATTTTGTTAATTAATATTATATATAATGGTAATGAAGTCATTACCATTGAGTGAATATTGATAAATTAAATCACGGTACAGATTTATTAGCATGCAAACATTCAGACCCGGATTGATGGCCAGTATTAAGATTGTCAAATGGTTCAACCTCTGCAGAGCTGATATGAGACCAATGTCAGTGGTATCTCACCCCGTACTGCCAATGTCAGTGGTATCTCACCCCTTATTGCCAATGTCAGTGGTATCTCACCCCGTACTGCCAATGTCAGTGGTATCTCACCCCTTATTGCCAATGTCAGTGGTATCTCACCCCTTATTGCCAATGTCAGTGGTATCTCACCCCTTATTGCCAATGTCAGTGGTATCTCACCCCTTTACTGCCAATGTCCGGAGCAAAGTTTCTAAGACATGCCTGTTTTGTAAAAAAAAAAAAATCCCAAACCATAGCTTGAGTTTATAGATGGTAAATGTACCCATGCATCTATTAAAGTTTAGTTTTAAGTATGCTTGAGTTTCCATTTTATTAGGTTTTAAGCTGAGGTTTTCATTACAAAAGACAGTAACAATTTGTGTATTGTTCATTGAAATCTCTTCATTAAACTCATTTGAGCTACAACTCTGAAAATACAATGTACTATACACATAAAATGCATTTTAGCAGACGGACACGAGGCACAATTCTTTTAGTACTTCTACATTGTGATAATCAACCAAAAACAACATTTTGTCCGGGATTAATTGCAGCCAGGGCTCTACAGATTAAATCCAGGCCAAAGTTGTCACGTGAGTGATTCAGCTCATAGAAGAGCTGTCTGTGCCTTGATGAGCAACAATGACAGTATTTCAGCTGAGGAAAGCCAGAAAGAATTCAAATGCATTTCATGAATCATTAGATTAGGAATTACCAGTAATATACTGAACAAAAATATAAATGTGTAATCATGTGCTGAAATAAAAAATCCCAGGTATGTTTCATACTCACAAAAAGCTTATTTCTCTCAATTTTAATGCACAAAAATGTTGACGTCCATGTTAGGGAGCATTTCTACCGTGCCAAAATAATCCATCCACCTGACAGGTGGGACATATCAAGAAGCTGATTAAACAGCATGATCATTATTTTACCAGGCAAGTCAGTTAAGACCAAATTCTTATTTTACAATGATAGCCAAATTCCCCTAACCCAGAAGACGCTGGCCCAATTGTCCGCCACCTTATGGGACTCCCGATCACGGCCGGTTGTGATACAGCCTGGGATCGAATCAGGGTCTGTAGTGACGCCTCTAGCACTGAGATGCAATGCCTTAGACCGCTGTGCCACTCGGGAGCCCAAGGATCTGATGGGACCATAAAAGGCCACTTTAAAATGTGCAGTTTTGTCACAACACAATGCCACAGATGAGGCGTCAAGTTGAGGAACGTGCAATTGGTATGCTGACTGCAGGAATGCCCACCAGAGCTGTTGGCAGAGCTGTTGGTGGTCTCACAACCGCAGACCACGCCAGCCCAGGACCTCCACATCCAGCTTCTTCACCTGCGGGATCATTTGAGACCAGCTACCCAGACAGCTAATGAAATGGAGGAGTATTTCTGTCTGTAATAAAGCCCTTTTGAGAGGATAAACTCATTCTGATTGGCTGGTCATGGCTCCCAGTGGGGTGGTCCTAAGCCCTCCCAGGCCCACCCATGGCTGCACCCCCTGACCAGTCATGTGAAATCCATAGATTAGTGCCTAATGAATTTATTTCAATTGAATGATTTCCTTATATGAACTGTAACTCACTAAAATCTTTGAATTTGTTGCATATTGAATTTATATTATTATTCAGTATTTATATTTTAACACTCCTGATGTCTACTGTCGACAGCTAACTCACTATTACATTCTGCAAATCATTTGACTGAAATCTGGACAGAGACACAATCATGCCTCAGTAAATCTTGGTGGCATGAGTCTGCTGGTGCATCTTCAGGTGATATGACTGTTTGAATCCTTTGCCACACTCTGAACACAGGTAGGGTTTCTCTCCTGTGTGGGTTCTCAGGTGTCTCTTTAGACGGTTGGCGCTGAGAAAGCTCTTGTCACAATGGGTGCAGGAGTAAGGCCGTACCCCTGTGTGGTAGCGCAGGTGAATGGTCAGGTAGCAGGACTGGGTGAACTGCTTCCCGCAGTGGGAGCACTGGAACGGCTTGTGGCCCGTGTGGAAGCGCTCATGCTTTAGAAGCTCCGCATGGGAGAAAAACCCTTTGCCACAATCGGAGCACAGGAACGGTCTCTCCCGAGTGGGTTAGCTCGTGCCTGGTCAGTGTGGCCTTGTACACAAAGGTCTTGTCGCACTGCGGCAGCTGAACACGTTCTCCCTGGTGTGGCAGCGTTCGTGTTTCTTCATGTTCCTCTCCCTCTTGAAGCTCTTCCCACAGAATGAGCACATGAAAGGCATTTCTTCGGAGTGGATCTTCATGTGACTTACCAGCCCTCCCTTGTAGAGGAAACCCTTTCCACACTGCTTGCACTGGTGTGGCCTCTCTTTCAGGTGGGTGCGCTGGTGTGCGGTCAGAGCAGCCTTGTAGGCAAAGTTCTTGCCACAGCTGCAGACATGCAACCTCTCCTCTTGGTGTGTGAGCAGGTGCCTGTTAAGGTACGTACTACTGCTGAATCCCAAGTCACACCTTGGGCATTTGTAAGAGAGCTCAGCCTCGGTGGCGTTCTCCGTGTGAGTCCGGAGGTGTCTGACCAGCGCAGACTTCCAGGAGAACCGACGGTCGCATTCCGAACACCGATACACACCGTTCTCCATGTGGTTCTTCTTGTGCTCTGTGTACGCTGACAAGGACTTGAAGTTCTGCCCACAGATCAGACAGTCATGCTTGCGCCCATCCTTGTGTGTCTGTCCGTGCCTCTCCAGTGACTGCTTGAAGGAGAAGCGGCGTCCGCACTGAGGGCACACGTATGGGCGCTCGCCAGTGTGGACGCGCCGATGGTATTTCAGTAAGGACTGAAACTTGTAGCTGCTGTTACAGTCTGGGCAATCATAGTGTCCCGCTTGGCCTGTTTGGTGCGGAGCAGACAGAGCATCTTCCTGCTCTTCCCCGAGTGGTTTGTCTCAATGTGCTGCTGGACGGACGCCTCGTCTGAGTTGACGAATGGACACCACCCTGAAGGACCAACAGAGTAGAAGTGAAAACCTGATGGAGTCAATAAGGGCAGGATACAAACAATTATTTAAGCAATGTATGTAGGTAACCACTCAACAGACCAAACAATTACACACTTATGCAAAACTAATAAGGTAATACATGCACCTGTATCTCCTTCCTTTGTTGAGACCACTGGTGAGCCATAGGAGTGTTCCTCACTGTTGAAGATAAACAGGTAGAGGGCAATTCCAAGGTAACAGAGTGACACAGACTCACATTTTTCACTTGTCAAACAAACACCAATGATTTCAAAGTTAAACAAACCATACAACTATGCACAAGGACAACATTGAACAATTTCCACAGAGAATTTTACAAGGATACATTTACTTGAAAAACAGTAGTTTGGTAACAGAATGACAGTTTGTGCTGTCTGTTAATAAACTTTGTTTTTTGTTTGACATACATTTTAAAGTAAAAACATCAGAGTCTCAATATCACTCTGTTACCGTGGAATTGCCCGCCTAGAGCATTAATGCCATGAGAAGACAGTTGAGTTACATCTTATTTTTCACTTAAAATACCAAACTTGTTATTTAACCTTAAAATGTCTGCATCGATCTACTTTACCTCTTAAAATGCAATGGTGTGAAACCCTGGGGGTTCATCAAGCTTCCATCTGTCCTCCTCTTTGGGGTGGCAACCTTTCCCTTGAGCTTCTGCAGGTTCACCATCTGCACCTTCAAGGTCGGTTTCGTTTTCCTACCACTGGTACGGACCTTGACAAGTGTTACAACCTTGTCCAGAAGTCCAGGCACCAACACTGCAGGCTCAGATGAAGTGGACTGACCAGCTCCTTCCTGTGGATTGTGACAGGATTTCCCTCCATCCTCCAACACCGGGTCTGTTTCAGGGGTTCAATAGCCACCTCTCCTACAATCTCTTTAATCCCTATATCCTCTTTCTCAGACTTCAGGCTTTTGTAAGTTCCTGCGTTTTGACCTCAGTGCCCTCTGTGTGAACCTTCAGGTGTCTCACCATGGCCGACGCCCAGTTGAACTTCCTGTGGCACTGTGAGCACTGGTAAGCGCCTTGCTCCATATGGCTCTTCTTGTGCTCTGTGCGGGCTGACAAGGACTGAAAGGTCTCCCCACAGATTAAACAGTCGTAAACGCGCCCATCCTTATGTGTCTGTTTGTGCCTGTCCAGAGACTGCCTGAAGGAGAAACACCGTCCGCACAGATGGCACACATACGGGCGCTCTCCTGTATGGATGACCTGATGGGCTATTAGTGCAGAGGCAAACTTGAAGCTCTTCTCACAGACTGAGCAGATGTGGGGCCCAGAGGATGTTTGGTGATGGGCGGATGCTGAGTCATTCTCAGCTTCTTCTAGATGCGAGTTGCTCTCCAAGTCCCCCTCTTCATGGTCCTCCATCACTTTCTCCTCTTCCTCCACATCTTCAGCGGGCATTTCTTTAGGCTCTTCTTCGTCCTCCATGGTCTGTGCTTCGTCATCGTTCCCATCCTCCACCTCCTGACCCAAACCTAATTCAACCTCTTCATAATCGGTCAGAGTTACAATTTCCACCTCGAAGTCATCCACAAACTCCTCCAAGGGTTCTGACTGGTTGTCACAGGTGGTCTGCTCAGTGCTGATCATGGTTCTACTGTGTGGCGGGATGGAGAGAGAGGACAGGATGCAGTCGCCCATGGCGCAGGGGGTACTGTTCAAAGAGAGGATGCTACAATTAGTCAATCCATTTGGATGAATGCCATGTTCAGTTTTAAAACTGCACGGATACATTTGCTACGTGTCACCCACCATGTTGCTCCAAATGTCCAAGACGTTTATGGTGCTGGAGAAGACTCTTCAGATCTGCTGGATGAGATATAACATGGGCACAATCATCCAAGACTGAGGGGGCAGTACCGAGCCATGCCATTGTCTGGGGGACAGATAAAATAATAGATATGTATCTACTGAATATTCCACTTCACATGGTTCCTTGCACAGTTTAATTAATCTGGTACAGCACAATGATTATTAAACAGTAGGTGTGAATAGAAGGTATTCTTTCCCTCACCTGTGCGAGGTCAGGGGTCGGTAGCAGTTGAACCAATCTGGACAGGAACTCCCACAGTAGAGTTTGCAGCTCGATGTCATATTGTGGTCCATACTCCACTGGGAATATCTCCTGAGGGACACAGATGAGGAAGAAAACCCCTCCACATGATTTAATATACAGGTAAATGCAATGCAAAACACTTTACTTCATTGACCTGTAAATCCAATGCAAGAGGACATGTGTTCTGTGAAGTCTCACTGTGAAAAAATGCTCTCTCTCATCAGGGTCTTTAAGCAGGGTCTGGACCAGCTCCAGAAAATGAGTCTCTGACGACTCCACCTCTGTGTCACTTACCTGTAGGATACATCAAATAAGGACACATTTGTCCAACATACAGTGTATCTATAGCAGTGCATTTCACTCCAGTCTACTCCTCCAGGAAGAAGGTATTCATTAACGATCAACTTACATCATTACTGAAGTGGGTAAGTGGTTGAATCATGTACAGCTGGGTTAAGATGACCTGAGGTTCTACAGGATGCTCACTGCGACACAACTCCAGAATGTGCTGCAATAACACATACCCCATGCACCGTTATTCATTAGTTATATAGTTATAGTACGTCAGACTGTTACCATGGTCACCCCATGGCTTTTCAGTCTGAAAAAGTCGCCCTAAAAAATATGCAGTAGTCTCCACAAGCCAGCATGTTGAATAAAATGACATTTACACTCAATTTACCGGTTGTCCGTGCTGTTGTCCTTTTGGCAGTAGAAAATAAAGATCATATTTCCACGGTTTGTATTTTCTATCTCCTGAAGCATTGCACATGATGCACAATATGCAAACAATAGCCGAACGTAACCAAACGTTGTCGACTGAAGCATGTCCCCTTCGCAATCAGCTGGAAGCGCATGTGATATACTACAAATGAAAAGTTGTCAACGTTTGGTCACGCTTGGCCAGTGTTTAGATATTGTGCACGTGTTTACGTCCCATGCATCAGTATTGAAAACGTCTACGGAGAACTGAAAGTCGGGCTAATAACACTTCCCTGTGGATATTTGGTCACCGATGACCTCCGACATAAGGATAAAAATCAGCAGACAACAGGTAAAGTTTGTCTAAATGAAGTTTATTCAACATTCTGACTTGTAAAAGGACTGTTTTGAAATGAGTGTGCCTACACGAAACTACATCTTCCACTCTCGGATTCTAAAAGGACTGTTTTGAAATGAGTGTGCCTACACGAAACTACATCTTCCACTCTCTGATTCTACAAGGGATCCGAATACATAAGGGCTCTATCTATGCCTCTACACTCACTCATTAGGGTTGTAACACTCACCCTTGCTCGCAATCCCAAAATAAGTTGGGCCCTGTGCCTATAGATCAGCAACTCAGGGACCATCTCTGTCACCAGGGAGACAAACTCTGCCAGCATTGCATAATTCATGGCATCTCGCTGTTGCACCACCTGCCATATGGACGCGGACATAAGCTGAATGGGTGGAACCAAGAGGCAGAGGGAGAGGAGAGGGAGACCTAAAACAGCATGGGAAAATTAATAATAAGGGTGCAATCAGAACGTCAAACGCATACACTGTATATATAAAAGTATGTGGACACCCCTTCAAATTAGTGGATTTGGGTATTTCAGCTAAACCAGTTGCTGACTGATGTATAAAATCTAGCACACAGCCATGCAATCTTCATAGACAAACATTTTCAGTAGAATAGCCTTACTGAAGAGCTCAGTGACTTTCAACGTGGCACCGTCATAGGATGGCAACATTCCAACAAGTCAGTTCGTCAAATTTCTGCCCTGCTAGAGCTGCCCCAGTCAACTGTAAGTGTTGTTATTGTGAAGTGGAAACTCTAGGAGCAACAACAGCTCAGCCGCAAAGTGGTAGGCCACACAAGCTCACAGAACGAGACCGTTGAGTGCTGAAGCGCATAGCTCATACCATTTGTCGGTCCTCGGTTGCAACACTCACTAGAGTTCTAAACTGCCTCTGGAAGCAATGTCAGCACAAGAGCTGTTTGTCGGGAGCTTCGTGAAATGGGTTTCTATGGCCGAGCAGCCACACACAAGCCTAAGATCACCATGCGCAATGCCAAGCTTCAGCTGGAGTGGTGTAACGCTTGCCGCCTCTGGAGCGTTGGACTCTGGTAGCATTCTCTGGGATGATGAATCACGCCAGAGAACACTACCTGTCACCATATGGTAGTCCAACAACGAATCTGTGTTTGGCGGAGTCCAGGAGAACACTACCTGTCTGAATGCATAGTGCCAACTATAAAGTTTGGTGGAGTCCACTACCTGTCTGAATGCATAGTGCCAGAACACTACCTACCTGTCTGAATGCATAGTGCCAACTATAAAGTTTGGTGGAGTCCAGGAGAACACTACCTGTCTGAATGCATAGTGCCAACTATAAAGTTTGGTGGAGTCCAGGAGAACACTACCTGTCTGAATGCATAGTGCCAACTATAAAGTTTGGTGCCAACTATAAAGAGTCCAGGAGAACACTACCTGTCTGAATGCATAGTGCCAACTATAATGCAGTTTGGTGGAGGAGGAATAATGATCGGGGTTGTTTTTCCATGCTAGAGCCCTTAGTTCCAGTGAAGGGACATCTTAACACTACAGCATACAATGACATTCTAGACCATTCTGTCCTTTCAACTTTGTGGGCAAAAGTTTGGGGAAGGACCTTTCCTGTTTCAGCATGACAATGCCACCGTGCACATAGCGAGATCCATAGAGAAATGGTTTGTCGAGATCGGTCTGTAAAGAACTTGACTGGCCTGCACTGAGCCCTGACCTCAACGAACACCTCTGGGACGAATTGGAACGCCGACTGTGAGCCAGGCCTAATCGCCCAACATCAGTGCCCAACCTCACTAATGCCCTTGTGGCCGAATGGAAGCCAGTCCCTGCAGCAATTTTCCAACATCTAGTGGAAAGCCTTCACAGGATATCTAGTGGAGGCTGTTGTTATAGCAGCAAAGGGAGGACCAACCCCATATTAATGCCCATGACTTTTAAATTGTCGACGAGTATGTTTGATGAGATGTTCGAGGAGCAGCTGTCCACAAACTTTGTCATGTGTTGTACCTTCATTGGCTTGGAAAAATAGTATTTCAAAAGAACATTGTAAACAACTTTAAAATCAATCTGCAACATAGCTAGTGTATTATCTAAAATGGTTAAATAACGTTTCGCAACAGTCTTGTGTAATTGAATGTAGCTTATGCATCTTAATTATGTGTACTGGGGCATATTCAGTGGAGCAAATGTTCATGATTGTTGTAGAAATACGCGAGTACTGCTTGTATCCTGTGGACTTCATTTTTGACTGCAAACAGGCTGTGAACATGGTGTCTTGCCGAACATACCCCAAAATAACTCAAGTAGCAAATAGTATATGCTGCGGCTGGCATATTTGCATGGTCATTTATTAGATACAGCCTACCTGCATTGTCCGCTGCCGAAAATTCCGAGTCCATTTTGTCGCGTGGGCCAAATGCTGACTGTTGTTACAAACGTTAGATGGAGGATCACGTTAGACACGGGATTTAATGCATCGGTTCCTTCCTGAACGCTACAGATTGTAGCAAATAATGTTGTGAACACTACGTTTGCTTTGTCTACGAATGTTTTACTAATTGTAAACCAGTTAATAACATGCTTGTAGCCACGAACGACAAGCAATCCGGAAGTGATCCTGGAATTACTGCGCGTCACAAAGGACCGGTCATCGGAAATGCATCGGATAGTTCACCTAGGAATGATTTAACCGGTATCCAACAGATCTTCTACACAAAGCTACCCAAAGCCTATTGTTTTCTCTACATGGGCCTAACCTGTTCCCCCGCCCAATTGATTTCATTTGAATTACTGGTATGTGTGTCAGAGAGACAGAGGGCTACAAAGTAGAACAAAACACATGTATTGTGCTGGGAACTGTAAAAGACAAGGAGACAAGTTGGCATCCACCTAAGGCTGGTTCATTACCGTAACAGAACATTTGACTAATCTTTGACATTCTTCAAAAGTTATTGACAAACATTTTAATTTACTAGCTCTTCTAATAGACCAGCTTGACTGATTGACTAATTGGATGATCATAGCACTGATTTAGTTTTACAATAAAATAAGTCAAGGACATGATTGAGTTGCAACTCCCTTTGATCAGACAAAATAATAATTGACAGCTATATTTCAATGGCCATGAGCCAGACTGACAAGATAACTTATTTTAGAGATCTAATGGTGTTGAAAGACCTTCCTTGACAGAGACATTGTAGAATATAATAGCTGTGAAGGTAAATTTACTTTAATTGTGTCTGCCATTTTTTCCAATTGTGCTGGTGCCCTTACTTCACGCTTGGTTGGAATTTTCTCCAAAGTCTGAGCTCTGGACTGCCTCTGACCCTGAATGGTTCTCCATGTGTTTCTTCAGTTTGGACGAGGTGGGAAAGTTTTTCATACACTGGTTACAGACAAATGTCTGCACCCCTGTATGAAAGCGTTTGTGTCGTGCCAAGTCTGACGAACTCCTAAACTTCAGCTGACAATCAGGGCAGGGGTAAGGGCGTTCCCCGGTGTGAATGCGGATGTGTAGTTGTACCTCTGCAGGGGTGAGAAATGTCTTCCCACAGTGGACGCAGGGGAATGGTCTTTCCCCTGTGTGTATGAGATGGTGCCTGGTCAAAGCGTAGGGTTTGGTGAATCCTTTCCCACAGTAAGAACAAGGGTAAGGGCGCACGCCAGTGTGGGAGATGATATGTTCCTGTTGGGATTTTTTGCTCTTAAACCTCTTGTCACACTGATTGCAAGCGTACGGTCTCTCATCAGTGTGGGAGCGGTGGTGCTTGGACAGCTCCCCCTGGGACAGAAAGCTCTTCCCACACTGAGAGCAGAGGAAGGGTCTCTCCCCGGTGTGCATTCTCTCATGTCTGCTCAGGATGGATATCAATGTGAACCTCTTGGGACAGTAGGAGCACTGGAAAGGCCTCTCGCCCGTGTGAACTATTTGGTGTTTCTTGAGCAGGAAGAGGAAGGAAAAGCATCTCCCACACTGGTTGCACTGGTGCGGTCGTTCGCCGCTGTGGGAGAACATGTGCCTCTTCACATCAGCTTTGCGCGTATAGCTCTTGTCGCAGTGCGGGCACTTGAACTGCCGCTTGACCAGGTGGGTCTGCCGGTGTTGGGAGCGAGCCAGCAGGGAGTGGAAGCTTTCGCCACACTGCTGGCAGATGTACTGAAGGCTGGTCCCGTGGCTCTTTCTGTGCTCCAGCAACTCAGAGGAGGAGGGGAAGCTCTTGCCACAGATGGAGCAGAGGTGGGGTAGGTCGCTCTCGCCCAGGTGGGAACTTCTGTGGTGGGCTGTCAGAGAGCGGAGGTTGGCAAAGGAGCTCCCGCACTGCTGGCAGGGGAAAGAGATGGATGTCCCACCATGTTTCTTCTCATGCTTGGTCAGGTCCCACGAATGCTGGAAGGTCCTGTCGCATTGAGAGCAGTGGAAAGGTCTCACCCGTGTGGGTGAGCTGGTGTCTCCTCACATCGGAGGAGCGAGTGAAGAGCCTACCGCACGTGGCACATGTGTGGGACTTATGGTAGCCTTTTGCTTTCGTGGGAATCCCAGCATTACCGGTTTGATTCTCAGAGTTTTCAGTTATTAAAGTTTTTGAAGAAAGGAGAGGTTTGATTGATGTGAATATCTGGCCAGTGTTGTCAGGACATGGTGAAACCGCTGCTCTGTTTTTCCAAGACACATTGGGCTTGTTGTACTCCTCTGTGTGAATGCTTTGCATGTGGAGGTGAAGGCTCTTTTCCTCCAGACTGTGGTAGGCACACATAGGGCAGGTAAAGGGGGTCACCTTGTCAGATCCACCTGGGAGACAGAAGGCATGTTTTATTTGCATGGCTTGGGAATTAAATAAAATGCTCATTGAAAAATATATTGAGACCACACAATGAAAGACATACATCTTCCAAACATTCATATTTTTTCCAAATGTTGGTCCCTCAGTTGTTGCTACTGTGAATATGTACAGTTGAAGTCAGAAGTTTACATACACCTTAGCCAAATACATTACAACTCAGGTTTCACAATTCCTGACATTTAATCCTAGTAAAAATTCCCTGTCTTAGGTCAGTTAGGATCACCACTTTATTTTAAGAATGTGAAATGTCAGAATAATAGTAGAGAATGACAGTCCCAGTGGGTCAGAAGTTTACATAAGGCATTGCCTTTAAAATGGTTTAACTTGGATCAAACATTTTGGGTAGCCAGCCTTCCACAAGCTTCCCACAATAAGTTGGGTGAATTTTGGACCATTCCTCCTGACAGAGCTGTGTAACTGAGTCAGGTTTGTAGGCCTCCTTGCTCACACAAGCTTTTTCAGTTCTGCCCACACATTTTCTATAGGATTGAGGTCAGGGCTTTGTGATGGCCACTCCAATACCTTGACTTTGTTGTCCTTAAGCCATTTTGCCACAACTTTGGAAGTATGCTTGGGGTCATTGTCCATTTAGAAGACCCATTTGCAACCAAGCTTTAACTTCCTGACTGATGTCTTGAGATGTTGCTTCAATATATCCACACAATTGTCCTACTTCATGATGCCATCTATTTTGTCAAGTGTACCAGTTCCTCCTGCAGCAAAGCACCCCCACAACATGATGCTGCCACCCCTGTGTTTCACGGTTGGGATGGTGTTCTTCAGCTTGCAGCCTCTCCCTTTTTCCTCCAAACATAACAATGGTCATTATGGCCAAACAGTTCTATTTTTTGTGTCATCAGATCAGAGGACATTTCTCCAAAAAGTACGATCTTTGTCCCCATGTGTAGTTTCAAACCATACTTTTTTATGGAGGTTTTGGAGCAGTTGCTTCTTCCTTGCTGAGCGGCCTTTCAGGTTATATCGTTATTGGACTTGTTTTACTGTGGATATAGATACTTTTGTACCCGTTTCCTCCAGCATCTTCACAAGGTCCTTTGCTGTTGTTCTGGGATTGATTTGCACTTTTCACACCAAAGTAAATTCATCTCTAGGAGACAGAACGCCTCCTTCCTGAGCGGTATGACGGCTGCGTGGTCTCATGGTGTTTATACTTGCGTACTATTGTTTGTACAGACGAACGTGGTACCTTCAGGCATTTGGAAATTTCTCCCAAGGATGAACCAGACTTGTGGAGGTCTAGAATTTTTGGCTGGGCTGATTTCTTTGGATTTTCCCATGATGTCAAGCAAAGAGACACTGCGTTTGAAGGTAGGCCTTGAAATACATCCACAGGTACACCTCCAATTGACTCAAATGATGTCAATTAGCCTATCAGAAGCTTCAAAAGCTGTGACGTTTTCTGGAATTTTCCAAGCTGTTTAAAGGCACAGTCAACTTAGTGTATGTAAACTTCTGACCCACTGGAATTGTGATACACTGAATTATAAGTGAAATAATCTGTCTGTAAACAATTGTTGGCAAAATTACTTGTGTCATGCACATAGTAGATGTCCTAACCGGCTTGCCAAAGCTATAGTTTGCTAACAGGACATTTGTGGAGTGGTTGAAAATGAGTTTTAATGACTCCAACCTAAATGTGTGTAAACTTCTGACTTCACTGTATATAACCATCTCCCTGATGACTGTCAGAATAGTCACTATCGGAATAGTTGGAGAGATCATTATTACCGGCTTCTCTTCCCCTGGGTGAGTTGACATAAACCATGCTTGAGGCCTCACCGTTGTTCCTGTGATTAAAAACGAAAACAAAAATATCACTAATTTGATGACAAAATGGCAGATTCCTTTTTAAATGACAGTACTCCTATTCTCTAATCATCACTCATACTTGTTCTCAGTGTTCTTTTTCCTCCTCCAAGTTCTTGGCGTCTTCGACTGCAGCCGTGTAGACCGCCTCACATTTGACGTCACAGGTTGTTGGGTTTGAAAGTTGACCACTTGGGACGTGTCCTTCCCTTCCTGGTTCACACATACAATCACAGTCTCTGATTGGCCGTCCTGATCTGCCACCACCTCATCTTGGACATCTTTTTTGACTGCTTCAGTCTCTGTCCCAGTTCCAATGTCTTCACTGATATTAACAGCTTCATCTGCTTGCTCCACCGGAACACTCACTGTGTCCATCTCTTCCTCGGCTGCACTCATCTCCTCCCCCACGTAGCCATATTCTTCAACGACTGTCATCTCCAGATTCATATCCTCAGCTTTAAGTTCAACCACCTCCTCCCGCAGTGGAGAGGCGTTTGACGGTACGTATTCCTCGTTCATCGTCTCTACAATCTCTTCTTCCACCTCTGTTCCAACCTCCACTTCAGTGTAAACTGTTACTACTACCGCATCAGTGTCCTCTAAAGACATGTGGCCCAGCACGTCTGCCGAGTTATGTGACGACTCTGACCGGATGACAAAAGTGGTCGGCTCAGTGGTGACCACCATTTTAGGGGTGGACAGAGAGGAGAGGATGCTGTCGCCCATGGAGGAGGAGAGAGCAGCTGAACAAGAGAAGACAAGAACTGTGTCGTAAAAAGACCTGTGAGTTTTAAACAGTACTGTGCTACAAATGTTGCATCATGATTTGGTAATCATTACAGGAGACTTACAAGGTTCTTTTAAATGTCCAAAACTCTTATGGTGCTGGAGAATGAGGTTCAGATTCTCTGGGGTAGACTGCATACACTCCTCCAGGACTGAAGGGGCAGAGCTGAGCCATGTCGCGGTCTGAAAGGGAATGTGTTTTAGAAATGCATTTTATATTCAATCACCGTAGCCTAAAGAATTGTGTTTGTCTTCCCAAAATGTACTATTCCCAACCTGTGCTAGATTTATGCAACATCCAATATCAGAAAGTCTAAATTGCCAGAAGCTATGCATGCCACAATGCTCAATACCTGCTTGAGATCTGGTACTGGAAACAGTTGTTCCAGTCTGGAGAGGAACTCCCATGTTAACGTCTGCACCGCTGTGTCATAATGTCGGCCATATTGTTCCGGGAACACCTCCTGTTGGGGGAACATTATTTAAATGGAGGCAAGGCGATGGATTGTAACTTTTCCCGGGCGTGACACTCCCATTGTTTTCAGTAAAACCTTGGCGTAAGCAGCGCGGTCCTGCAAGAGGCTCACAGCGCCGAGTGTAAAATTACCTGAAAGAAGCACTCCCTCTCGATTGGGTCCTTCAGCAGTGATTGGACAAGCACCACAAAATTTGATTCAGATGCTTCCACCTCTGCGTCTCTGTACTGCAAGACAGTAAACAGATACAATCATCTCATCACATCACATAGTGGCTGTGTGCACTCAAATCCACTTGGAAAACAACCAAGTTCTGTTCTAAGAGGCAGCGCCTCTTCAACCTCAGGAGGCTGACGAAATTTGGCTTGTCACCAAAAGCACTCACAAACTTCTACAGATGCACAATCGAGAGCATCCTGGCGGGCTGTATCACCGCCTGGTACGGCAACTGCTCCGCCCACAACCGTAAGGCTCTCCAGAGGGTAGTGAGGTCTGCACAACGCATCACCGGGGGCAAACTACCTGCCCTCCAGGACACCTACACCACCCGATGTTACAGGAAGGCCATAAAGATCATCAAGGACAACAACCACCCGAGCCACTGCCTGTTCACCCCGCTATCATCCAGAAGACGAGGTCTGTACAGGTGCATCAAAGCTGGGACCGAGAGACTGAAAAACAGCTTCTATCTCAAGGCCATCAGACTGTTAAACAGCCACCACTAACATTTCTGTGGTTGCTGCCAACACACTGACTAAACCTCAGCCACTTTAATAATGGGAATTGATGGGAAATTATGTAAAATATATCACTAGCCACTTTAAACAATGCTACCTAATATAATGTTTACATACCCTACATTATTCATCTCATATGTATACGTATATACTGTACTCTATATCATCTACTGCATCCTTATGTAATACATGTATCACTAGCCACTTTAACTATGCCACTTTGTTTACATACTCATCTCATATGTATATACTGTACTCGATACCATCTACTGCTTGCCTATGCCGCTCTGTACCATCACTCATTCATATATCTTTATGTACATATTCTTTATCCCCTTACACTTGTGTGTATTGGACAGTAGTTTTGGAATTGTTAGTTAGATTACTTGTTGGTTATTACTGCATTGTCGGAACTAGAAGCACAAGCATTTCGCTACACTCGCATTAACATCTGCTAACCATATATATGTGAGAAATAAAATTTGATTTGATAATAGGACTATAGCCCACTTACTCCTGTGCATCCTGGAGTAACAGTGGGCATGCTGTCCAGGTAAGGTTGGATGGTTTGAGGGTCGGCAGGGCCTCGGCACAGCTCCAGAACCAACTGAATCACACAGTAGAAACAAGTATTAACTGTGGTACAAACCTGTAGCTGGAGAAACCATGTCATTGTCATCTCTCAATCAACTCAGGTGGGGAGTACCCATTCATAGGATTCATAGGATTGCAGACAGGTACATAATGTATAGAACAGACCCAATTCTCTACTCATCATCATAGGAAATTCTCTCTCTTCTGTTCAATATATTTCATTTGCGCTTTTCAGGGCTCTCCAGCCAACTGAATAACCCTATGCCCCCTGACTCGTCTCTCACCCGTGCTCTCAGACCTAGAATGAGCTGAGCTCTATGTCTGTGGCTCAGCAGCTCTGGAATGGCCTCTGTCACCAGAGTCACAAACTCCTCCAACTTCTCATAGTGCCTCACATCTCTTTGCTGAGCCACCTGCCACATGGCAGCAGACAGGAGCCGCAAGGGTGGAACCAGGAGGTGCAGAGAAGAAAGACTGAGAACTGGATCTGAAATGTTGGTGTACAAATGGACAAACATTCAATCAGAAGTCAGAACACTGTTCAAAATATATACAGTAGTAATATATCATTATGTCTGTCAGCTAATGATGCGGACAATAATTTATAATCTCGTCGTTACAGGATGGGGCTCCATAGAATAGAAGCATCAGTCATTAGCCTTTGTCAGGATTAATTTGCATTAAGCAATAACTTTACCATTCACATTGTCTTTACTTTAAATTGATAGCTAGTTAGATAGGATTACAAGCACACTTGGCTTAACAATGCAGTCATAACAACCGATTTTAGCCGGGGATCAACTGATAGCTAACTATGCCACTTTTTACATGGGGCTTTTGATATTAGTTCTGCAGATATTAGCTAGCATGGTAACGTTATCTAGAAGTTATTTTATTACACACCATTGACGTCTTTAGATAGTCCACATGCATCCATGGCTATAAATATACGTATGTAAAAGCGCAGAATAATTTGAGAACAAAATTATTTGACTGCTCCCCAACGAGCGAAGTAACATCGATCTACTTCCCCAAAACTTCCGGTACCCAAGACTGGACTCAATTTTCGTTCCGCATGTACCTTTTCCAAAATAGAAGTCATAGAAAAGAACAAGCTCTCCAAGCTGCCGGCCTACATTACAACTAACATGGCTCTGTTAGATTTGAGTTGATTTCCCTTTGAACAATATTGTAGCCTACTGCAAGACAAAAACGTTACTTTTATTACCTTTATTACCTAATGAATACTCCGTTAAAGATACAGAAGTTTTGCCTCTGGGGGTGCTGATGAGCCAAAATGTGTCCATTAGAAAAGGAAATACTGTAAATACTGTCTATTGACCCGAGATAGCAGATTGATTCATATTATGTATATCAGCCATGAAGACAACACTCGAGCCTACATATTTTCCCTAATTTTTGAACATAAGAGTAGAGGCCTGCACTCGCCTCTCAACAACCAGCCTGTGTACCGGTAGCAACTGTCCTCTTCATTCTACAAAGGAAGGTGTGCAATACTTCTCTCTTTTTAATGTCAAAACAAAGTAGGTCATCTAAATAAAATAATATGCCCTTTTATGTTTGATTCCTGGCAGCAAAAAGCACATCTCAAATATACAATCAAGTTCCAAGCTGTGACAGAATTAACAATTCACAGTATGAGGCTCAACTCTTGTTGTTACAGGCCTCTAATACAAATGGCCTGTCTTACTTTACATTCCAAAAAACAACATATGAATAGCAATGACACAGCAATATCGTCAACAAACAGCCTCAACTGCTGCATGAGTTCGCTCGTGTGTACGCAGAAGATGCAGTCTGTTGTAAGCCTTCCCACATTCAGTACACACGTATGGCTTCTCTCCCGTGTGGCTGAGCATGTGTCTCTTCAGTGGAGTGGTGCTGTTATAGCGATTTCCACACAAGCTGCAGGAGTAGGGCTTCTCTCCTGTGTGTATACGCTTATGTACTGTAAGATAGCAGGACTGGGTAAAACTTTTCCCACACTGCTCACATTTGAATGGTCGTTCTCCAGTGTGGTAGCGCTGATGTTTCACCACCTCGGAGTAAGTTAAAAAACTTTTACCGCACTGAGAGCACATATGTGGCCTCTCCCCTGTATGCATGCGATTATGCCTGGTCAGATCAGTGGACTTGGAAAATCTCTTCCCACACTGTGAGCAGGGGAAAGGACGCTCCCTGTATGAGTCTGTAAGTGTTTCTTTAAAAACCGATTGGCCTTGAAAGTCTTTCCACACTCCAGACAAGGGAAGGGTCTCTCCTCTGAGTGACACTGAAGGTGTTTTGACAATTCACCAGAGGACAGAAATCTTTTCCACAGTCAGGGCAAAGAAATGGTCTCTCTCCTGTGTGAATTCTCTCATGTCTAGTCAAGATCTGTAGTTGTGTGAATCTCTTTGGACAATGAGAGCACTGGTAAGGCCGCTCACCTGTATGAGTTCTCTGGTGTTTGATCAAGTTCGATAGCCTTGGGAAATTTTTAGGACAATGGGAACACAGAAATGAACCCTCTTCCTTATGAGCATTCAAATAGTGTTGCCTAAGACAAACTAGCTGCGTGAAGTTCATGTTGCATATTGAACACTGGAATGGTCGCGCGCATTGTGCATTTGCATGTGTTTTGTGAGGGCATCCGAGTTTTGACATTTCTTCAAACACTGGTTGCACTGCAGCGGGTCACCACCGGAATGAATCAGCTGGTGTCGCTTCATTTGGGATATCTGACTGAAAGACATGTCACATTCTGGACATTTGTGTTCACCCTCTTCGCTGGGACACTGCTCACTCTCAAGGCCTGCTGGGAGGTTTAACTTGATCCCACAGTCAGAGACTGGCGACTCTGCTAAATGAGCCACACTGCAGTGTGTCTTTAGATCTTCCTCCCGATCGAAGCCCTCTCCACACGCGCAGCACTGGAACGGCCTTGACCCTAGGCCCTTTCGCTGGTGTCTTTTCAAGTCGAAGGAGTACTGGAAAGTCTTCCTACATTGGGTGCACCTATAAGGCCGCTCCCCAGTGTGGGATCTCTGGTGTCTCCTCATATCTGTCGCTCGAGAGAAGGTCTTTCCACACACAGAGCATGTTTTGGAGTGTGATGTATGCTTGCCAGACTTCCCCAGTGTGTGGGGAATGTCTGAGAGACATGGGTTCAGAGCGGTGCTGCTGGAAGACCCTGTAGGGGTTTCTGTTTCATTTTCAGCAAGCATCCTTCTGTACTCCTCTGGGTGAAGCGCTTTAAGGTGTTGCCGGAGGTTCACCTCGTCAGCATGGTTAAAAGAGGACTGAGAGCAGGCGAAGACAAGAGAGGGAGCCTCCACCGTCCCACCTGCAGGGGAACAGAGAAAGGAGCATACTGTATATTTAGAAAGTTATCAAAAATTATAATCCAACTTATTCTAAACCAGGCATCTGGATCATATTCAACATTGCCAAATCTATTCAATTAAAATGATGAAACATTCAGAGAATTCTAACGACATCCAAGTGTACCTATAGTACCATAGAACCCTTGTGTTGATATAACATTGCAAACCTTTATTTCCATTCATTGTGGAGCTGTCAGAAGTGGCGCTGAGGTCTTCAGAGTCTTCCCTAAAGATAGCGATAAAGCACAATTGATGTCCAATGACACTGCACTTGATTGATTTTATTTGACAGTTTAACAAAGCCATAGAAAGTACAAACATGTTTAAAACGTGACAGGGATAACACAATGAAGTCAATGACACATTTCCATTGTGATCCTTTTAAAGTAAATGGTGAAATTGCTTTAAAACCTTAAGTCCCCTCCCACCCCTCATTCTTACCTTGGGTCTGGAGACAGGTATAAAGGGACACCGCAGGTCCCATTAGCCTCCTCCAATGCCTTGAGCTGCCCTCCATTGGGACCTCTTGATCCCACGGTCTTCATCTGGAGTCTTGTGTTTCTTCTCAATGGTTGAGAGTTGGAGGACATTTGGAGAGGCAGGACACTGACGTCCAGTCTCTGGAACCCTAATGTGGGTTTTTGGTGCAGACAGGATGGGACCAGTTCTGGCTGGTTCATTACTTCTTGTGGCGTACATTGGGAACTTCCTTGATCCGTGACAGTTTGGGGGACATAACCAGCTTCATTTCTCTCCTGCTCATCCTTCTCAAGCCCCTCCTCTGTGAAATCATTTTCTTCATGTGGGTTCTCATAGTGGTTGGACGGTCTGTCAATTGTATTCTCTGCACATATAGGCCCAACTAACTCCGGATGTTCAACATGCTCCTCCTCCTGATAAATCATTTCCACCTCTCTATTCATTGACTCCAGATCCACACACACATCCCCCACCTCTGCGCAGAAAACGGCTTCCTCTATGTTCATGGCACTGGTTTTCTCTGAAACAAGCTCAGCGTCTCCGTTCGGATGCCCCACTTCCTCACAAATAACCTCCACTTCTCCCTCTTGACGTTCTTCCTCGCTTGCATTGGCTACCATCTCCCGCTCTTCCCCATTCAAGTCAGCCTGACTGTCTCTTTGGTTCTGTGACTCAGTCTTCTATACTAAACTCCCTTTCCTCTCTGGTGTATGTACAGGTCCCCAGCTCCACTTCTGCATATTCAGTCACTACTACAGACTCTGTTTCCATCTCTTCACCATATAAGGCTGGGTCCATACAACCATCCATCAACTCTGATTGATCTCTGTGTCTGTCTTTCTAGTGGCCACCACCACTACCGGAGTGAAAGACAGAGAGGAGAAGATGCAGTCGCCAGCAGAGGAGGAAGAAGTTGCTGATTGAGAGGTGAAAGGAGACAATTAACAGTGAGATGTTATTTATTTTAATAAACTGCTGGGATATGAATAAAGGGGGAATGTTACAATCCTAAAAGCATTTCCTTGAATCATTCAAATGTAACAATTTGCATACCTCCTTTACTAATTCTGGATTTTTTTTTTTTTTAAAGTGGTTTACCATTGGTGTCCAAATATCCTAGTTCTCTATGATGTTGCAGTAGAGTCTTCAACTGCAGAGGCTGAGATAGAGAGTTGACACACTCTTCCAAGACAGAGGGTCCAGCATTGAGCCAAGACACTGTCTACGAGATGGGGAGCACACATTAATATAATATGCAATCAATCAAAATCGGTCCAGTTGTTCTTAAATAAAATATTCTAAATGCCCCAAGATGTCTCATCATGTCTAATACATATACTGAGTAACCAATGCAACGTTTTGTGAAGAGTGCTGCAGTGCTCCACATGAGATGTCTTAGCATGTTAATTCATCGTGGGCATTATGACATGAAAGAAAGATGCAGACATTCTTTATGCAAACATTCAAACAAGACAACTTTATTCACGCTTGATAACGGAGGTCTGAGGAGTGGTCTAATGATGAGGTTCTGCCCGAGTACCTGTTTGAGGTCTGGTACTGGAAGGAGCTGCTCCAGCCTGGAGAGAAACTCCCACATTAATCCTTGCAGGGCAGAGTCATACTTGGGTCCATAGTCTACAGGAAACACTTCCTAATGGGAGAGATGAAAAAGACAGGGGGTGGTCAATTATTTGGCTGGCTACTTTTCACATAGAATTTTTCCTTCAAAGATTAAATGTAGCCTAAGAACATGAAGCGGTAGGTTGATTATCACAAACAAAACATAAAACATAAAATGTAGCCTAGATACTACTGGTTTCATCTGTTTTGTTATACCAATGTTGACAGACCATACAAATGTTCAAACTTTGGTGTTTAAAAAAAAAAACATATACTGACCTGGAAGAAATGTTCCCTCTCAACTGGGTCTTGGATAAGAGTTTGTACCAGTGCAAGGAAATTTGATTTAGAGGCTTCCGCTTCTGCACAACAAAACTGGGGAAATAACCTCTTGAATAAATGTACTGTAATTCTGACAAGATCGAGTGAGAACATCATTACAGAGGATTGAGGAATATCTTAAGACTCACGTCTGGATCCCCGGATGTGATCTTGCAGCGTGGATCCTGTCCAGATGGCTCTGAAGCCCTGCTGTCTGCTCCGTGCGGCACAACTCCAAAACCAACTGGCGGAAAAACACAGATTAATCCTACAAGAACACTGTTGGGTGAACAACTTGGCCTAAACTTTCTCTTCAAATATTCCATTACCTGTTGTTTCATGAATAAAATAGAATTCCTTGCAACTCATTACTAAATGAACCATGTTCTTTTCAAGTCACAGGACAAATCTGGATATATAGATTTTGTGGTTTTCATTCCTGGTCCTTTTGGACAGTGAAAAATGTGTGCGTGTGGGCGCTACGAAAGAGTCAAATAATCATCACCTCGCTCTCTCACCTTTGCTCGTAAGCCCAACATGAGCTGGGTTCTCTGTCTAAAACTGAGCAGCTCTGGAACCGTCTCTGTAACAAATGTCACAAACTCTTCCAGCTTCTCGTATCCCATTATATCCCCTCGTTGGGCCACTTGCCACATCGCTGCAGAAAACAGCCGCAGCGGTGGGATGAACAGGCGCAGGGCAGGTAGAGGAAAAGATAACCCTATGAATGAACATATCGCAGGCAGTAAGCAGCTGCACTGACTGGGCTAAACAAGAGCACACATTGATAGGCTATGACTAGAAGAGGAAAACATTGATACTACTTGCTATAGCTAACTACGCATTGTATTCTAAATAGATTATGTCTGAATGCAGATTGCACAAAAGCGATCACAAATGGAAATATGCATTGATTCCATACAGTTACACCATAAGTAGCTAGCTACAGGGCGACAATTGGAAAGTTGGCTTGCAGCTGGAACCCCTGCCTGCTCTGCTTCTGTCTGGTGGAAGCTTCCAATCAGTTCCCTGCGACAACTATAAACTTACCCGTATTCACCACCGGCTCCGTTAAATTCCTATAATCCATTATTATCAGTCACAGGGACGTCCTAAACTAAACCCAAGCAATCATTGATTCATTTGGCTGAAAAATCTGTTTACCTGGAAGTTATTATTTTTTTCTCATTTTGCAGGAAGTCGCTTAAAAAAACATTAGTTCCGGTTTATATTCGCCTTCAGAATAAAAGTTACGATCATGGGAAACGCTATATCACAGATTGAACAATGAGACCGGTACTGGACGTATAAATATGAAGCATCCGCTGGAAAGTTTCCACTCGGAAGCCCACTGACGGGCAGTGGGAGAAGATGGAACGAGATGGATATTGGCCTACATTCTGAACATTTTCTCATTAATGAAATATTTGATCTCAATACAGTTTTCTGTTCCCAAAACTAAAATATGTTATGAATAGAGTGGTCTAAGTTTTGTCAACGTTTTCTAAGCGCGTTATTTAGGTGTGAAAAGTCGAATTGAGTTATTGCACACGTGCATTTCAGAGTAGGCGTTCCCTAACGGATATATGCAGATGTTTTCTAGAACGGGCCAATAGGATCTCGCTCTCTCGTGCTTGGCTCTGCCCACCTCCTTGCTTGTTCTTCCTACGAAAATTAATCTGTTCCATTGGAAACTACAGGCTGTGGTCTATCTTGGTTTAGTTATACAAATCTCTGGCTATATCGTCTCTAGTAATCAGTGAATCATCTCACAGATGCTAATATAATGCAATAAACTCCTCTGATGTTGCCAAAAAAGTGAATTTAATTCAAATGACAAAATCATATACAGCACGTTTCATACAATATTAAAATAAAGGTTAATAAAAAATGTAACCATAAAAATAAAGAGTGCATTCTTAATGAAAAGTTCAGCTATCACAGAAAAAACAATACTTGAAGTATTGGACTGAATATACCCACTATGATAAGTAGCTTAAAGGGGAAAAAAAAATGTTTCGCTTGTCAGGAATCAAGATGTTTAGATATGTAACTTTTAAAGTGCATTCGGAAAGTATTCAGAGCCCTTGACTTTTTCCACAGTTTATGTTACAACCTACACAATACCGAAGGTTACGTATGTAACCACGATTATGTGAGCTATTTGGATCACTCCAATATATTGGTATCACTCCGCTGCGGAGGGATACATCCGAGGAGAGGATTAACAGATTTACTCCCGTGTACACCCGTGTCACGGCTGGGGTCCGCTCTTATATAATATATATATATATAGAACCCATGGCTGCGACATGCATTCTCTACATAATTTTTGAGGTGACTCTAGCACCGTAGAGGATTGGAGTGATCCAAATAGCTCACATAACCGTGGTTACATACATAACTTTCGTTATATTTTACTATATTGGATCACTCCAATATATTGGTATACCTGACCAGCCTACGGCGAAATCCCAGTGCGGGACCGAGACGCAGGGGCCGTCAATGTGGAAGGGGAGGCCAGGACCGCTGAGCCAACCGCAGAGGGAGGTGCCACGTTTACCTGATAGTACCTAGCAAAAAGCGCACGAGGACAAAGCAGACAAAGAGCTGGTCTGTTGTTCTAACTGACCGTGTCCGCTCCACATAGGCAGCCAGTGCCCCCTCAGGGCACAACATGCCGGAGGGAGGCCCAGAATCCCCCGCCACTGCCGGGGGGTCGTAAGCAGACAGGATAAAAGTTATGTTCACATGCCTGTCTGACAGAACCTTCGGGAGGAATAAAGGGTTGGGGAGGAGAGATGTACTCCTCCCCTGGGTCCATCCGGTAGCACTCAGAAATTACTGAAAGAGCATGGAGCTCACCCACCCTCTTCATGGAAGTAATCGCTACCAAGAAGCCACCTTCATAGAGAGGTGTTTCAGGTAGGCAGACTCCAACGGTTTGAAAGGCAGAATTGGATGTGTGCCAAGACCACATCCAGATCCCAGCTCGCCATTGAGCGGGTCCGTGCTGGACGCAGGCGATCTAAAGGACTCTCAAACCATGAGAAACAAAATTTTCTGGTCTGATGAAACCAAGATTGAACTCTTTGGCCTGAATCCCAAGCGTCACGCCTGGAAAAACCTAGCACCATCCCTACAGTGAAGCATGGTGGCGGCATCATGCTGTTGGGATGTTTTTCAGCAGCAGGAACTAGGAGACTAGTCAGGATCAAGGAAAATATGTTTAGAGCAAAGTACAGAGAGATCCTTGATGAAAACCTGCTCAGGACCTCAGACTGGGAAAAGGTTCACCTTCCAACAGGACAACGACCCTAAGCACACAGCCAAGACAATGCAGGAGTGGCTTCGGGATAAGTTTCTGAAAGTCCTTGAGTGGTTCAGCCAGAACCCAGACTTGAACCAGATACATCATTTTTGGAGTATCCTGAAAATAGCTGTGGAGCGACGCTCCCCATCCAACCTGACAGAGCTTGAGAGGATCTGCAGAGAAGAACGGGAGAAACTCCCCAAATACAGGCGTGTCAAGCTTGTAGCATCATACCCAAGAAGACTGGAGGCTGTAATCACCGCTAAAGGTGCTTCAACAAAGTACTGAGTACAGGGTCTGAATAATTATGTAAATATTTTATAATTTTTTTGTTTAGAAAAAATATATATTTGCAAACATTTCTAAAAATCTGATTTTTGCATTGTCATTATGGGGTATTGTGTTTAGATTGATAGGAAAAACAAATGTATACATTTTTGAATAAAGCTGTAATGTAACAAAATGTCAAGGGGTCTAAATACTTTTCAAATGCACTGTACGTCAATGGACTAATGAAACAAATACCAAAATATATGTTTTTGGGTGGATTTGTCCATCAAGTAAATTCAGTTGCTCATTGGTCATTTAGATTCTCTTTACAAATGACTTACAATCAATACTTGCAACCGACTCTACAAAACATTTTAGATGATCTATTCAAAATATCCACTTAACTATCTGACGGACCTAGTTATTAAATCTATCCAAAAGAAAAATAAACATTCAACAACTGATATGCAAATGTACAACAATAACTCAATTTTCATTGAGGGAGTGAGTGAGTTGGTGAGCCTTGAGGCATCGAATTTGGGTGAAAGATTCCCCACATTCCCCACATACATGCTTCTCTGTATGGGTTTTCTGGTGCCTTTTCATATGATGAGAAAATCTGAAACGTTTGTCACAAACGCTGCATGTAAATGGCTTCTCTCCTGTGTGAAGTCGTTGGTGTGATTTCAGGTAACCTGACTGGATGAAGGACTTTCCACAGTCTTGGCATTTGTATGGTCGCTCACCAGTATGGTATCTTTCATGCAACCTCCTTTCATTTGCTGTGATGAAGGTTTTTTCGCAATAGGAGCATGGAAATGGTCTTTCTCCTGTGTGAGTAAGTTCATGTCTTTTCAATGACACAGCTTTGTAAAACTGCTTTCCACAGACTGTACAGGTAAATCTCACCCCCTCGTGAACTTGCTCAATATGTGTATTCAGCTGAATCTTTGTCCGATAAGTCATGTCACACTGCGAACAAGAAAAGGGTTTCTCCTCTGAGTGAGTTCCCATATGCACCGACAGTTCAGAAGCGGCCCTGTAACTCTTTCCACACTGCCAGCACAGGAACGGCTTTTCTCCTGTGTGCTTCCTACTGTGTATCGTTAGAGAATTGGCTGTTCTGAATTTTTCTGGACAAACAGAACACTGGTACAGGTACTCTCCTGAATGAACCCTCTCATGGATGACAAGGTACGATAACTGAGTGAAGGTTTTCTCACATTGAGAGCAGGGGTATGGTCCTGTGAATTTATGTTGATGCAGATAGTGATCTCTCAGACGCCCCAACAGGGTAAAGGTCTTCTCACACATGGTACACTGGATTTCCTTGTGCATCAGCTTGTGTCTGTCAAAGGCAATGGAGTTTGGGTATATCCTTCCACAATCAGAGCAATAGAATGGATTGTGAATTCGTTTGTGTGTTCTTAGGGAGGATGAGCCTTTGAATTCCTTGTCGCATTCATCACATTTGAATACCACCTTTCTTTCCTCCTCCTTGCATTCTGCCCTTGTGTCATCAGTGGCTAGCAGTTCACCAGCCTCCTCTGGAGTAGCATCCTCTTGTTGCTGGTCCACCAACTTAGATGCTTCTTCTTGGTTCACCTTCAGACAGATATCCCTCTGGTGTTTCTTTAAACCATGCATGTACTTGAAGCGCTGCTCACAATTGACACATTGATAAGGACGCTCCTCTGAATGGGATCTCATATGAATAGCCATTCCTGAAGCACGGTTAAAAATCTTCCCACACACAGTGCATGGTTTGGGTTCTTTGAGAGTCGGCACTGAAGTAGCAGCTGTGATTTGGGTCCCAGTGTCGTTTTCCTTGGTAGTGAGAGGACTGCTGCAACCTTCCGTTTTAACTTCCGCTTGTTGCTGGTCCACACTCTGACCCAAGTCTTCTAGGATGCCCTCGTGGCCAAGGATTTCCTGATGTTTCTTCAAGGTATCTTTGTACTTAAAACTTCTCTCACAAATAGCACAATGAAAGGGACGCTCCTTTGAGTGAGATTTCAAGTGCCTTTCCATGTCTGAGGTACGAGTCAAAATCCTACCACAGACACAACAGGTTTTTGAGTCGGACAGCCCTTTGTGAGATGGTTGTGGGTTTTCATCAGTGCCAAGAGACCCAGTGCTACCCATTGATTGGGATTCATCTTTCTCTGGCTGCGGTTTCCCCTTCTGTTGTGACAAGTTTTGACCAACCTGACCTAAATCTTCCTGGTTCACTTTCTTACACAAATCTCTCTGGTGCCTCTTCAAATCATATGAATACTTGAATCTCTTATCACAATTTACACACCAAAATGGATGCTCTTTGAGTGGGATCTCATGTGCCTTGCCATGTCTGAAGTACGAGTGAAAAACCTCCTACACAAAGAGCATGTTTTGGTGTCCAGAGGTCTTTTCTGTGTTAGACCTGATGGAGATAGCGTCTTAAGGGGTGATGTGTTCGTAGATTTGCTAGTTGAGGGTTGTGGGATCTCTTCTTTATTTTCCCAATCAACCAAAGTTGAGAGGTTCTTTTCACAAACTCCTTGCTGGTGTCTCTTCAGATCATAAATATCCTTGAAGCCTATTGCACATTTGAGGCACTTAAACCTATAATCATGATCTTGAGTGTGGCTTCGCTGGTGCCTTCTAAAGGACGTGGCTCGAGCAAAAGTCCTCCCACAGTCAGGGCATGTCTTCCTGAATGGGCCTCTTTGCATGACTTCCTCAGGGAGGTGTGCACCTTGGAGGAGGATGGCTGTTGGATTGCACGCTCGGAAGAATCCGTTTTACATGGCTTTTGTACTTTTGACCGTATTTTCTTAATCTGCAGCCTTTTGCTTTGTTTTGAGGTTTGAACATGAATTCCGGTGACAGCTTGATTGTCCGTTTCCACACTTACAGGCTTCCTATTCATAGCAGGCTCCTTCTCAGTAAATGAGTCTCTTTGATCTTCATCTGGTGCAAGTAGTCCTCCATTGTTCTCTATTGTACCCTCCACCAACCCTTTTCCTTCCACTCTAGCCAAACATTCTGATAGTGAATCTACTTCTGTGGCAGTCACCACACGTACATGTGGAGGGAGAGACAGAGAGGAGAGGATGTAGTCACCAAAGGACGATGGAGTTCCTTTTTGTGCAAGGGAGAGACAAAAGACAGGTTAAACTGAATTAATATATTTTCTGCAACAGTGTTTGACCAACGTCATACATGTCAATTGCATTTTCACAATCTTATATAATTGTTATTTATTTATTTAATGTCAGTTTCATATTCCATTTGGTGCCCAACCCATGACTTACAAGACACTATTCATCAAGCACTTGTGCAAAAAAACACAAATACAAAATTACATTTTACACAATTCATATTTGCATCATGTACAACTAGCTTATACTTCAAATATTTGCAATTCTGGCACAGCCAATCCAAGCCAATCAAAGCAACAACAACAAAAGTGTTTTTTGTCACATACACCAGATAGGTGTAGTGAAATATGTTGTTTTACATGGTCAGCCATAGTAATACAGCACCCTGGAGAAAATGAGGGTTGAGTGCCTTGCTCAAATGCAAATACAGATTTTCACCTTGTCGGCTCAGACATTTGAACCAGCAACCTCTCGGTTACTGGCCCAACGCTCTAGGCTACCTGCTATGGATCCTTTGAGTCTGTACGATACTCACCGATGGAGTCCAAATGTCCAAGTTTTCTGTGGTACTGGAGCAGGGTCCTCAATTGTATGGGGTCAGGTACAAACTGTACACATTTCTCCAGGGCAGAGGGGACAGCACTTAACAAGGAGGCAGTCTTGAGAGAGAGGAACATGGTTTCAAAGCATTAACAACTACATGCTCATGTCCAACACACAGTTTATTAAACATGAAAATATTATTGATTATTGATTGTTATTCTTGACTTCTAATTCCCCAAGCTTATTAGATAAAGGTGTTATTCATTCTTATTACCTGTTCAAGGTCTGGTAGGGGAAGTAACTTCTCCAGTCTGGAAAGGAATTCTAACATCAGCATCTGTATTGCAGTGTCATACTTGGGCCCAAATTCCACAGGGAACACGTCCTAGGAGAGAATAAATTAATGTAATAATTAATGTCAATAATTAGCCTAGTATTTGCCTTTTGTAACCTAGACCAGCAAACTTTTTGGCTCAAGGGCCACATCGGGTTTCAAATTTCCGAGGGCCACACAGCTTTTGTTAGTCAAGATATGGGCAGTTATCTGAAATTATATAGGTCCATTATTATTTCTACATACTTTATATTTGGTTTCATGTGTTAAAAAGCCTGGAGTTATTTTTTTATCCAAAATAATCATGGGACTGGATAGGGAAGTCAAGCAGAAAGAGGTGATCACTTTCCTACCATATAAGAGCAACACAAACCTGGTAGAAGTTCTCCCTTTCACTTGGGTCTTTCAGCAGAGATTCAACCAGCTCCACAAACTTTGATTCAGATAATTCCACCTCGGCATCACTTGACTGCAACAAAACACATACAACAATTAAATAATCACATTTAACAACTCAATGACACAACATTTAGAGTGACATAGGCCTCTGCTCCCTCCCAGAAAGATACTCACCTCTGCTTCCCCAGTGGATATGAGGCTTCGGATCCTGGCCAGGTGTTGCTGAATGTCTTGGTCTGCTGTCTGCTCAGTGCGACACAACTCCAGAACCATCTAAAATTACAGATGACTAGTAGAGCAAAGGCCAACCACACACTTTGAAGGCATTGCTCTGTTCTCATTTGAAGATAATGATAGATAGCCTAGCTAAAGGCCAACGGCAGTATTTGAGAAACCAGTGTCAGGGTCTTTATCTCAATCAATGTTTAACAGCTGGGTGGTTTATGCTAGAGTCAACAATATTGTTGTCAGAGAGTAACCTCACATGTACTTGTTGCATGTTTCTTTTCCCCATTCTGAACCCAATCTCTTACCCTTGCTCGAAGCCCCAGAATGAGTTGGGCCCTCTGACTGCAACTCAAAAGCTCTGGCACAATCTCTGTAACCATGGTGACAAACTCTTCCAGCATCCCATAATCTTGAACGTCTCCTCGTTGAACCACTTGCCACATGGCTGCAGAGACAAGCCGCAGTGGTGGAATGAAGAGACGCAGAGAGGGAAGAAGAAGAGGGGGACCTAAAAATAAGGATATGAGCCACAATAATTATTACAATAATTGAAATAATGCTGAACTGATATTGAAAGTTAGAGATGGTTCAAAAACCTTTCAAATATTTCCTCAAGGTTCCTGATTTAACTTGTAAGACAAAATGAAACCAATGGAATTGCCCCAAACGTGGAAACTGCATTCATACGAACTAATCAAGCGCACCAGATTAGTTACAAATATTGAGGTCCCTATCTAGCAACTCATTTGGTTAAAGGGAAAAAACATAACATGCTTGCCAAGGTAATTGTACATCTAAATAGGCTATCCTTTAAAAAAACATAACAGTGGATGATTCAGAAGTACTAGTCCTCCCGCTTCTAGCATACTTAAAAGATCGAGACATACGGAAATTTAGCGAGGATACGCCATGTTGAACATCAAGCACACCAAGTGTACTGAAAACAAATCCGCAATACCATTTTCGCTGGGATTTTGACATTGCATCTCGTCCTCATACAAAAGTAGTCACGCACGAAGCTTGAAAATTAGCTAAGTGTTTGTTATAAAGATGGTTTCCAAAGTTAAAAGGCTTACAACAGTTTTAAAACCTAACCGTCGGTAGCATTGAGTGTGACACTGAACGTAGCCCGTTCAATTTCCGGTTGCGTTTACACCCCCCAGAATAAAAGTCCTCGTGAATTGAGTTAAAATTCGGAATAGATTTTTTAACAAAGTCATCTTTGTCAGCAAGACGGTTATTGACTTGGTGTGCCAACTAAAAATAATTCTTACAATATTTAGCAATCCCCTTGTATAATAATAAAACATATTTAAAAACTCACCTGCAAGTGTAAATCCCAGAGTCTGGCATGGCTCAATAATGTGTCCCTAAATGTGAGGGTCAACAATGTGCAACAATAAAACACAGCCTAAAAAGATGACTTTGAAACAATGTACAGTACACCATAAACTATGTGGATCACATTATGTGCATTGAAATCAAGATTGCCCTCTTTCTCCATCTCCTCATGTGTAACCTACTAGATGGATTTACCCCTGTCATGCTCCTTCCACAAACAGCAAACTGGAAAAAAGCCCACACCATAATCAATGACCATTCCCATATTCTCTACACTTCATTGGAACTGATGCCCCTGGGATGTGCTTGCTGCCGTTAAAAGTAGTGTTATGAGGGCTTGTATGAGTGGTAAGGCTGAAGCAACCGTCTGCAGACAAACATTTGAGTGAAGTCAGGGAGGTGAATCTGCTATAGTTTAAAGTCTGACATTGATGTAGTTTTCTAACAGCAAGGCTCAATGCAACATGGCAGTGTTGCCATTGTTTATAAAAGTAATTATTTGTGATGTCGAAATAAACATGTCTCCAACCCCATATCACACCCTGAAAATATGTGTGTACATTGTGCTATCAAGTTGTAGGCCCCATTGTAAATACAAATAGTTTCTTAACTGACTTGCCTAGTTAAATAAAGGATTCAATTAAATTTTTAAAAAAATAGAAAATACATAAATTGGGGAGCCTCAAATATCACATTAATTTGTACATATCCACTGTATATGTTTGCCTTTGATGATGTTAAATGGCATTATGCTTATCTTTGTAATTCCATAATTTATTAACATTATTATTCTCTTGGCCAAATATCCCTCAAACCTGTTAAACTTAAAAATTTGGAAAATATATTAGAACTCATTAACATGTCGGTTAATGTCTCATAGCCTTGTCACATCTAAAGATGTCTTGGTGTAGTATTTTTATTTTTTATTTTTTATTTTTTACATATTATTGTATACAAAAATGATATATGGCAGGAATGTTAAACCCCACCCTTCATTATACATTCTACCATGGTAATGCACAATTATGATGAATGGTACCAAAAATGATATATGGCACTATCTTTATTAAGTGTGCGTTACCATGGTATAATGGCTATATAATGCATTAAATAAATAAACCCCCCAATGTGAAAAGAGGTCGGTTGGCCTTTAAATTGATGAATTGATATACCAGTATGGGCACGTTTCTTATAAAGTCAGAGGCAGGCTACTTGTTGGTCCTAGTTTTCTGAAACATCAAAGAAATAGGAAAATAGTTGCTGTGGAAAAAGGGGTAATACTTTATGTATTAATAGTACTGTATTTTGCTCATGTTTGGGTTCCCTGTGTTGCTAACCTGAAATGTGGGAGAAAGTGAGATATATGGTAGCCTGATCTTTGGCATTTTGTAATAATTTAGTATTGAGAGTCAAGGGGCGTTGTGCTTGTTTCAGCCCGCAGAGGGAGCCGCTCGCTCTACTGGTTGCTTCACGCGCTCTCCCACGGAGGCTCTCGCGCTAGCATGACTAGGTTAAAACTGATGAGGCACCAGATAAACGAAATATTTAACGTTATCATCACGGTGAGCAAGTTGTAAACCATAGGATAGGAAACCACAAGTTAAACGGAGTGTAGTGATATAACTGTTGTTATTTTATGTTTTGAAAGTTTAACACATTTATAAAAGCCCGTTAACATAGAATTCGGCTAAAGTTCGCTCCAGTCCAGCTGGCCTGTCGTAGTCATGGCGACAGGATCAACGAACGTTCTTGCGGAGTAACAAAATGAAACATTGTAAATGGCTGTTTTAGGTATATGCTGAGAATCTATTAAATAATATGATAATTAATACCCTTTAAAAACATGTTTTTTTAGTATGTTGGCTATTTAGAATAGTATAAGAGTAGCCAATTCAGTTGAATGAGAGCAAACTGAAAAATGCATTGAAGAGAAGTTAGTTTACGGTTTCCGACTCCTGTCATTCTTCTCACCATTACTATCCAGCTCCCAAGGTTTTAGAGGGTACACTACGAGACCATGTGTGTTGTGGTTTTTCACTATGAGCTAAAGGGGTTTAAGAGGGTACTAGGTTTACGCTTAGCCATTTCAGAGCTACTATTAGTAGTCAATGTTGCATTATGCGAGTATCATAAATTACTTCGATTTTGGTCATATTACCCGGAAAACGGTGGGGCACAGACCATCATAATTCACTGTAAACAACAACCATGCTTTTGTTTTACAACATGCTACTAGTACAAAACCATGGTATTTTTAAAATTGTATTACCATTGTTCATTTTTGTACCATGGTAGCTAGTACATTTTTTATCACGTTTTTTTGGCAGGAAAATATCGTGGTACTGGTGGGGAAAAAAACGGATAGTACATTTTTTAAGGAAATGAGTGCCTCCCACAACGCAGGCGATGAGGAGCTGGTGTGGAGCAACTGCAGAAAATTGGAAGTCGACTGCAGTCAAAACTTCGTGACTTTTGATCACATGGTTGTTGTAAAGTTCATGCAGTCCACATGTAGACGCATGTCGGAACATGTTTATCCCCACAATGCAAGTTTGAAAGGTTGGTCACTGATTTAACAAACGTGATCCACTCGAGCATCCATGGTGTTGCACTTGGTTATGAGTATGTAATTTGTGCTGTTCGTGTATGCTGTCATGTTGCTGACTCACGTGCCCAAAATAATTGCCATGCGGAGACAGTTTTAGTGGTTTAAAGAAGGCCTGAGTAAGTCCAACAGGTCACAAATATTCCAAACTTGGATGAATTATTTCTCCATTAAGATTTTGGATAAAAATGTAAAATAGCCAATATGCCCGAAAAATACCCTTCTTCCAAAAGGACCTTTCTATGGATTAGCCTTCCTTCCAGTTAAATCAAAAGTCATTAATACGTTTGTTCAAGTGTCACTGGGACATTTGAGGACCAGCGATGCTGACCTGAATGATACAAATATGACTGATACAAAATTCAACCAACGCTTGCAGAAATGTATGAAGTGAATCTGTGCAAGATATGAATGTGAATACACACGTTTTTAAATCAGATATTTTCATGTCCTCCTTTATTATTGCTATTGTCAGAAAATGCAATGTTGTAGTTATTTGAGAATAACAGTTCACATTACAATTTAGCTATTGAAATTATATAGGGAATTATGAAAAAAATATTAAATGAACAAACAAAACAACTATTTAAAAAAAAGGTGTTAAACCAGTGTTTTTTAATATATATATATATATATATATATATATATTAAAAAACACTGGTGTAACACCTTCTTTTTTTTAAATAGTTTTTTTGTTTGTAAACAGTACACAACAAGAACTCAAATGCCAGAGTGGTAATGCTTTTGACTCCGGTCCACATATACCTGGTGACGAGGGTTCAAACTCCTTCTCTGCCCTTCTGTCTGTGCCCCTACTTTCCTTCTACCTCACTACTTTCCCTGCTGTACCGTCTTAAAATTAATACAAAATAAAAAGGAACATCAGAGTTCCAAAAAAAAAAAAAAACGTCTATTTTAATTCCCAGGGTGAGTGCATAGGTGTTCAGTCAGGCGCTTTTTTTTGAGCGAAAGCTAACCCACATTCTCCACACACATGTGGCTTATTTTTTTCTTGTATGGGTTCGCTCGTGTTTTAACCTATGATAAGACAATCTGAAACTTTTATCACAAAAGCTACATGCAAATGGCTTCTCTCCTGTGTGAAGACGTCGGTGAGATTTCAGGTAACCTGACTGAATGAAAGACTTTCCACAGTCTTGACATTTGTATGGTCTCTCACCAGTATGGTATCTTTCATGCAGCCTTTTTTCATTGGCAGTGATGAAGGTTTTGTGCAATAGGAGCATGGAAATGGTCTTTCTCCTGTGTGAGTGAGTTCGTGTCTTTTTAACGACACTGCTTTGTAAAACTGCTTTCCACAGATTGTACAAGGGTATCTCACCCCCTCATGAACTTGTTCAATGTGTGAATTCATCTGAAGTTTTGTTCTGTAGGACATGTCACACTGCGAACAGGAAAATGGTCTCTCCTCTGAGTGGGTCCCCATATGCACCGACAGTTCTCCAGCAGCCTTGAAGCTCTTTCCACACTGCCAGCACAGGAACGGCTTTTCTCCTGTGTGCTTCCTACTGTGTATCGTTAGAGAATTTGCTGAATTAAACTTTGCTTGACAAACAGAACACTGGTACAGGTACTCTCCTGAATGAACCCTCTCGTGGATGACAAGGTATGATAACTGAGTGAAGGTTTTCTCACATTGAGAGCAGGGGTATGGTCCTGTGAATTTATGTTGATGCAGATAGTGTTCTCTCAGACGCCCCAACAGGGTAAAGGTCTTCTCACACATGGTACACTGGATTTCCTTGTGTTGCATCAGCTTGTGTCTGTCAAGGGCAATGGAGTTTGGTAGGACCCTTCCACAATCAGAGCAATAGAATGGGTTGTGAATTCGCTTGTGTGTCCTTAGGGATGAAGAACCTTTGAAGTCCTTCCCACAATCATCACATTTGAAGACCACCTTTCTTTTTTCACATTGGAAGACCACCTTTATTTTTTCCTCTTTGCATGAACTTTCCTGGTGTTGCTTCAAATTACAGATGTCATCGAAACACTTTCCACATTTTTTACACCAGTGAACCAGTTGTAGTCGACTGGTAGATGTCTCTGGGGTATCAGCATTAACAGCCACCAGTTCACTAGACTCCTCCTCTTGGTGCTGGTCTACCATCTGAGAGGACTCTTCTCGGTTCACCTTACAGATATATCTCTGGTGTTGATTCAAACTTTGCTTGTACTTAAAACGCTGCTCACAGTTGACACATTGGTAAGGACGCTCTTCTGAATGGGATCTCATATGAGTAGCTAAATGAGAAGCACAGTCCAAAATCTTCCCACACACAGTGCATGCGTGTTCTTTGGCAGTTGGAGCTGGAGTAAAAGCCTTGATAAGGAGCTCAGTGTCATTTTCCTTGGTAGTGAGAGGACTGCTGCAACTCTCTGTGTTAACTTCCACTTGTTGATGGTCCACACTCTGACCCAAGTCTTCTAGGATGCCCTCGTGGCCAAGGATTTCCTGATGTTTCTTCAAAGAGTCTTTGTACTTAAAGCTTCTCTCACAAATAGCACAATGAAAGGGACGTGCCTTTGAGTGAGATTTCAAGTGCCTTTCCATCTGTGAGGTACAAGTCAAAATCTTACCACACACACAACAGGTTTTGGAATCTACCTGGGTGCGATTCTCTGCAGTGGCAAGAAAAACCTTCTCTGGTTCCAGGCCACTCTTTTGTTGTGCCATGTTCTGATCAACATCCTGACACAAATCTCCCTGGGTCACTTTCTGACACAATTCTCCCTGATGTTTTCTAAAATCGTATGAATACTTGAATCTCTTACCACAATTGACACACCTAAATGGACGCTCTTTTGAGTGGGAGCTCATGTGCCTCACTAAGCTTGATGTACGAGTAAAACCTCCCACACACAGAGCATGTGTTTGTGGCTGTGATAGTGTCCAGAGTTCCTTGATGAGATGGCCCTGGTGGACAGGGCGTCTTGAGGAGTGATGGGATCTGAGGTTTGCTAGTTGAGGGTTGTGGGATCTCTTCCTCATTTTTATCTTCATGCAACATGTTTAGCTCCTTTTCACAATCTCGCCTCTGGTGTCTCTTCAGACTTTGACCATCCGAGAATAATTTTTCACATTTGTGGCACTTAAACTTGAGATCTCCAGTGTGGGTTAGCTGATGCCTTTTCATGGCTGCAACCCGAGTGAAAGTCTTCCCACACACTTCACATGTCTTATTGAATGGACCTCTTCTGCATGAATTCTTTGGGGAAGGCCGACCCTTGGAGGATGATGGCTGTCTGTTTGCAAGCCCAGTTGTTTTAGGTTTTCTACCTTTTGAACACATGTCCTTAATCTGCAGCCTTTTGCTTCGTTTTAATTGTGATGGTCTGAGTAAATTCAAGCCAGTGACTGCTTGATTGTCATTTTCCCCAACGGCAGACTCCATGTCCATACCGTAATCTGGCTCAGTAATTATGTATCTTCTAACTTCATCTGCTGGGACTAGTACATCGATTTCCTTTGTCCGATTCTCCAACAACTCTCTTGCTTCCATTCCCTCCAAATTCATGCTTTCTGATTGTGTATCTGAGTCTACATCTGGGGCAGTCACCACTCGCACATATGGAGGAAGAGACAGAGAGGAGAGGATGAAGTCACCAAAGGACGATGGAGTTCCTTTTTATGCAAAAGAGGGAGACAATGACAAAAAAGTTCCACTGTGAATTCACTTTTTTGCAACAGTAGTTGACTAACATCATACATGCAAATTATGTAAATGCCTCAAATATAAACTTTTACCGATAAAAGTCACATTTGTTCTACTTGACACGTCATTCAAGTAATAAGGCAGAGGGCGTGTGGTACATTTAAGCATAAGGCCGAGGGCGTGTGGTATATGGCCAATATACCACGACTAAGGGCTGTCCCTAAGCACAACGCCATGTGGAGTGCCTGTATACAACCCTTAGCAGTTGTATATTGGCCTTACACCCCAAATTACACCCCATATTGCTAATATAAACTGGTTACCAACGTAATTAGAGCAGTAAACAAGTATTTATACATCATACCTGCGGCAAATTGTTTGATATACACATGGCTGAAATTCGGTATCAACCAATCAGCATCCAAGACCCAAACTACCCCATTTATAATTGCAATTTTGGCACGTCCAATCTAGAACACTGTATGATACTTACGGATGGAGTCCAAATGTCCAAGTTTTCTGTGGTACTGGAGCAGGGTCCTCAATTGTATGGGGTCAGGTACAAACTGTACACATTTCTCCAGGGCAGAGGGGACAGCACTTAACAAGGAGGCAGTCTTGAGAGAGAGGAGCATGGTTTAAAATCATTAACCCACGACAAACTCATGTCACACTGAGTTTCTTTGTTTAAAAGTGAAAAATTCTTGACTTCTGATTCCCCAAGCTAATTAGATAAAGGTGTTATTCATTCTTATTACCTGTTCAAGGTCTGGTAGGGGAAGTAACTTCTCCAGTCTGGAAAGGAATTCTAACATCAGCATCTGTATTGCAGTGTCATACTTGGGCCCAAATTCCACAGGGAACACGTCCTAGGAAAGAATAAATAAACCTAAAATGCCAATAATACCTATATGTGAAACTATTTAAAACTAGGCCACTAAAACCTAGACCAGCAAAGCTTTTATACTTTCCCACCGTATAAGAGCAAAACAAACCTGGTAAAAGTTCTCCCTTTCACTTGGGTCTTTCAGCAGAGATTCAACCAGCTCTACAAAGTTTGATTCAGATAATTCCACCTCTGCATCACTTGACTGCAATAAAATACATACAACAATTAAATAATCACATTTAACAACTCAATGACACAACATTTAGAGTGACATAGGCCTCTGCTCCCTCCCAGAAAGATACTCACCTCTGCTTCCCCAGTGGATATGAGGCTTCGGATCCTGGCCAGGTGTTGCTGAATGTCTTGGTCGGCTGTCTGCTCAGTGCGACACAACTCCAGAACCATCTAAAATTACAGATGACCAGTCAGGAGTAGAGCAAAGGTCAACCACACGCTTCGTATGCATTACTCTGTTCTCATTGGGAGAAAATGATAGCTAGCCTAGCTAAGGGCCAACAGCAGTATTTGAGAAACCAGTGTCAGGGTCTTCATCTCAACCAATGTTTAACAGCTGGGTGGTTTATGCTAGAGTCAACAATATTGTTGTCAGAGACTAACCTCAATGATTGTGTTGCATGTTTATTTTCCCCATTCTGAACCCAATCTCTTACCCTTGCTCGAAGCCCCAGAATGAGTTGGGCCCTCTGACGGCAACTCAAAAGCTCTGGCACAATGTCGGTCAACGTGGTGACAAACTCCTCCAGCATCCCATAATCTTGAACATCTCCTCGCTGAACCACTTGCCACATGGCTGCAGAGACAAGCCGCAGTGGTGGAATGAAGAGACGCAGAGAGGGAAGAAGAAGAGGGGGACCTAAAACAAAAAAAGGTAAATAATTTGTAAATAAAGCCACCCAAATGTCTTGCTAGCTAAGAAGTTATCCCACTGCACTGTACAGTCACCTTGACCAGATGTATACATTCATAGATCCTAGGTATAGTTGGAAGGGGAGGTCTAAATGCTATACTGAACAAAAATATAAAAACATACCATTTCAACGATTTCACTGAGTTACAATTCATTTAAGAAAATTAGTTGATTTAAATACATTCATTAGGTTCTAATTTATGGATTTCACATGACTGGGCAGGGTCGCAGCCATGGGTGGGCGTAGGCCCACCCAATTGGAAGCCATTTCCAGCCAATTAGAATTAGTTTCTCTCCACAAAGGGGCTTTATTACAGACATAAAAACTTCTGTTTCATCAGCTGTCTGGGTGGCTGGTCTCAGACGATCCCGCAGGTGAAGAAGCCGTGCAGCAGCAGAGAAAAAGTTTATGACTAGGGTGGCTGGAGTCTGACAATTTTTATGGCCTTCCTCTGACAACGCCTCGTATAGAGGTCCTGGGTGGCAGGAAGCTTTGCCCACGATGATGTACTGGGCCGTACGCACTACCCTCTGTAGTGCCTTGCAGTTGGAGGCCGAATAGTTGCCATATCAGGCAGTGATTCAACCCATCAAGATGCTCTCGGTGGTGCCGCTGTAAAACATTGAGGATGCGAGGACCCATGCCAAATCTTTTCAGTCTCCTGAGGGGGAATAGGTTTTGTCGTGCCCTCTTCACGACTGTCTTGATGTGCTTGGACCATGTTAGTGTGTTGGTGACGTGGATGCCAACAAACTTGAAGCGCCTAACCTGCTCCACTACAACCCTGTCGCTGAGAATGGAGGCGTGCTTGGTCCTCCTTTTCCTGTAGTCCACAATCATCTCTTTTGTCTTGATCATGTTGAGGGAAAGGTTGTTGTCCTTGCGCCACACGGTCAGGTCTCTGACCTCCTCTCCATAGGCTGTCTGATCTTTGTCGGTAATCAGGCCTATCACTGTTGTGTCATCAGCAATCATAATGACGGCGTTGGAGTCGTGCCTAGCCGTGCAGTCATGAGTGAACAGGGAGTACAGGAGGGGACTGAGCACGCACCTCTGAGGGGCCCCGTGTTGAGGATCAGCGTGGCGGATGTGTTGTTACCTACCCATACCACCTGGGGGCGGCCCGTAAGGAAGTCCAGGATCCAGTTGCAGAGGGAGGTGTTTAGTCCCAGGGTCCTTAGTTTAGTGTTGACCTTGGAAGGCACTATGGTGTTGAACGCTGAGCTGTAGTCAATGAATAGCACTCTCACATAGGAATTCCTTTTGTCTAGGTGTGAACGGGCAGCGTGGAGTGCAATAGAGATTGCATCATCTGTAGATCTGTTGGGGCGGTATGCAAATTAGAGTGGGTCTAGGATTTCTTGGATTATTATTCAAAGCATTTCATGGCTACAGACATGAGTGCTACGGGTCGGTAGTCATTTAGGCAGTTTACCTTAAGTGATCTTGGGCACAGGGACTATGGTGGTCTGCTTGAAACATGTTGGTATTACAGACTCAGTCAGGGAGAGGTTGAAAAATGTCTGTGAAGACACTTGCCAGCTGGTCAGCGCATGCTCGGAGTACACGTCCTGATAATCAGTCTGGCTCTGTGGCCTTGTGCATGTTGACCTGTTTAAAGGTATTACATCGGCTGCGGAGAGCGTGAACACACAGTCATCCAGAACAGCTGATGCGCTCATGCATGTTTCAGTGTTACTTGCCTCGAAGCGAGCATAGAAGTTATTTAGCTCATCTGGCTGCTCTCGGCTGTGCTTCCCTTTGTAGTCTCTAATAGTTGGCAAGCCCTGACACATCCGACGAGCGTCGGAGCTGGTGTAGTATGATTTGATCTTAGTCCTGTATTGAAGCTTTGCCTGTTTGATGGTTCGGAGGGCATATCAGGATTTCTCATAAACTTCCGGATTAGAGTCTCGCTCCTTGAAAGAGCCAGCTCTATCCTTTAGCTCAATGTTGCCTGTAATCCATGGCTTCTGGTTGGGGTATGTACGTGCAATCACTGTGGGTACGACATCCTCGATTCACTTATTGATAAAGCCAGTGATGGATGTGGTGTACTCCTCAATGCCATCGGAAGAATACCAGAACATATTCCAGTCTGTGTTAGCAAAACAGTCCTGTAGCTAATCATCTGATTCATCTGACCACTGTTTTATAGACCGAGTCACTGGTGCTTCCTGCTTTAATTTTAGCTTGTAATCAGGAATCAGGAGGATATAATTATGGTCAGATTGGTCAAATGGAGGGCGGGGGAGAGCTTTGTACGCATCTCTGTGTGTGGTGTAAAGGTGGTCTAACCCCCCTCCCTCCTCTCTGGTTGCACATTTAACGTGCTGATGGGAAACAAATCAGTTTTACCTAATTTCTTTCCCTGAATTAAAGCTCCCCGGCCAATAGGAGCGCCGCATCTGGATGAGCATTTTCCTGTTTGCTTATGGCGGTATACAGCTCATTGAGTGTGCCATTAGTGCAAGCGTCTGTGGTAGTACGTAGACAGCTACAAAAAATACAGATGAAAACTCTCTAGGTAGATAGTGTGGTCTACAGCTTATCATGAGATACTCTACCTCAGGTGAGCAGGTCAGATATCATGCATCAGCTGTTTACATATATGCATTGGCCCCCGCCCGTGTCTTACCAGAGGCTGCTGTTCTAACCTGCCGATAGAGTGCATAACCCGCCAGCTGTATGTTCTTAATGTCGTCATTCAGCCACGACTCAGTGAAACATAAGATTTTACAGTTTTTAATGTCCCGTTGGTAGAATATACGCGCTTTCAGTTCTTCCCATTTATTTTCCAGCAATTGAACGTTAGCTAGCAGGACGGAAAGCAAATCAGCCACTTGTTACCTGATCCTCACAATGCACCCTGATATTTTTCCGCAAAAATCTGTTTCCAGAGAATGGCGGGGATCTGGGTCTGGTGTGTAGTATATCCCTCTCATTTGACTCATTTTAGAAAAACTCTGTCTAATCTGAGGTGAGTAATCGCAGTTCTGATGTCCAGAAGCTCTTTTCGGTCATAAGAGACAGTAGCAGCAATATTATGTACAAAACAAGTTATGAAGAACGCGAAAAAAAATTGTTTTTGCATGGTTGGTTAAGACCTGATAAGACAGCAGCCATCCCCTCTGGCGCCATCATCAGATGTCTTTGGCGGCGGCTTATGGTAGAGATATGAACATTCAATTGTCTGGCAACAGCTCTGGTGGACATTCCTGGAGTCAGCATGTCAATTGCACACTCCCTCTCAACTTGAGACATCTGTGGCATTGTGTTGTGTGACAAAACTGAACATTTTAGAGTGGCCTTTTATTGTACTCAGCACAAGGTGCACCTGTGTAATGATCATGCCGTTTAATCAGCTTCTTGATATGCCCCACCTGTAATGGGGACAGATTATCTTGGCAAAGAAGAAATGCTCATTAACAGGGGTGCAAACAAATATGTGCACAACATTTGAGAGAAGTAAGCTTTTTGTGCATAAGGGACATTTCTGGGATCCCTTATTTCAGCTCATGAAACCAACACTATAACGTCACATGTTGCGTTAAAAGTTTTGTTCAGTATGAAAGGGACCCTTTGGACGTCCAACTCTGACGTCACCCCATTTAAATTGAAACGTAATAAAGTAAGGGTAAGGACGTCCCAATGAGCCCAGTCTCAGCATCTACATACAGTGCGGGTCTTAAGAAATTGATATGAGCCGCAACCCTGATTGAATACTGAACAGATTCAAAGTTGAATTTAACATAAAACAGTGCTGCTTCAAATACATATTTAAAATATTTACAAAAAATGTAGCAGATTTCAAATAACACAATGAAACCTATGGTGATGCCCCAAACGTGCGAACTGTATGCACAAACCAACAAAGCGCACCCGATTAGTTTCGAATATGTTTAAAAAGACAGATTATTTATTTGGGGTAAAAACAATGCATTCTTGTCAAGGTAACGTTAGGTCTCTATGTCCTCCTACAATGCAAAGCGCGCTGAATAACTACATATCCAATCAATTATTAAACAGGCTATCCCTTACAAAACATAACAGTGGATGATTCTGAAATACTAGTCCTCACATTCCTAGCATGCTAAAATAACAAATGCAAATTTAGCAAGGATACGCCATGTTGAACATCAAGCACACCAAGTCTAGTTAACAAAATCCACAATACCATTTTCGTCAGGACTCTCGGCCATCTCGTCCTCATACCATATTCACCCCAAAAACATGAAATGTTGCTAAGTGTGACAGCTATGATTTCTACGTTAAAAGGCTTGCAAGTTTGAAACCTTATCTTCAATAGCAGTGTGACCGTGAATTTAGTCCGTTCAATTTCCGGTTGCGTTTACCGCCCACAAATTTCTGAATAACAAATCCCCGTGAAATTGTACATTACTAGAAAGACATATTTGCCAGCAAATTCAGTTACGGACTTGGTTTGCCATATTAGAACTCTTACTATTGGTTTGCCATACCCTTTGATAAGTATTACAATTAAGAAAATCCACCGGGAAGTGCGTGAATATCATGAAACTGTCAAATAAAAATGTCAATAGCCTTTGCCGAATACCCTTCATGCAAATGACCTTTCCATGGATTAGCCTACCTTGCAGTAAAATCAAACGTAATTAATAATTTTGTTCCAGTTTAACCGGTAATGATCCTGAAGGATCCTAATAAAACAAATATTTTTGCAAGCATTGGTTGACTTCTCTATGAAGTGTATCTTTTCCAAAGTTACAAATGTGAAAAAACACACATGGATATGTTCATGTCCTCCTTTATTATTGCCATGATCATAAAATGCAATGTTGTGATTATTTGAGAATAAGTTTTACACGTTTCCTCCTTTAGTGTACATACTACAAATTAGCAATTGAAATTATCCACAGAATTATGAAACAAAGCTGAAAAATAGAATATTAATTCAAACCTGAGGTGTTTAAACCTGTGTTTTTATTTTTAGTACACAAGAACTCAAATGCCAGAGTCTAACAGAGTGGTACTTGGTGACGAGGGTTCAAGACCCTTCTCTGCCCTTCTTTCTGTCTGTGCCCCTAATTTGTCTCCCCCACTACTTTCCCCACTGTACTGTCTTAAAATGAATAACAATGCAAAGGAACATTAGACTTAAAAAAAAAAAAAAAAAATTAATTCAAGGAGTGAGTGCATTGGTGTTCAGTCAGGCGCTTTCTTTGAGCGAAAGCTGACCCACATTCCGCACAAACATGTGGCTTCTGTTTTCCTGTATGGGTTTGCTCGTGTCTTTGCCTATGGTAATTTAATCTGAAACGTTTGTCACAAACACTGCATGCAAATGGCTTCTCTCCTGTGTGAAGTCGTTGGTGTGCTTTCAGAAAACACAACTGTACGAAGGATTTTCCACAGTCTTGGCATTTGTATGGTCTCTCACCAGTATGGTATCTTTCATGCAACCTCCTTTCATTGGCAGTGATGAAGGTTTTTGTGCAATAGGAGCATGGCCATGGTCTTTCTCCTGTGTGAGTGAGTTCATGTCTTATCAATGATACAGCTTTCAAAAACTGCTTTCCACAGACTGCACAGGTGTATCTCACCCCCTCATGAACTTGTTCAATGTGTGTATTCAGCTGAATCTTTGTCCGATAAGTCATGTCACACTGCGAACAAGAAAAGGGTCTCTCCTCTGAGTGAGTCCCCATATGCATTGACAGGTTTCCACGATCCTTGTAACTCTTTCCACACTGCCAGCACAGGAACGGCTTTTCTCCTGTGTGCTTCCTACTGTGTATCGTTAGAGAATTTGCTTTATTGAACTTTGCTTGACAAACAGAGCACTGGTAAGGGTACTCTCCTGAATGAACCCTCTCATGTTCAACAAGGTATCTTAACTGAGTGAAGGTTTTCTCACATTGAGAGCAGGGGTATGGTCCTGTGAATTTATGTTGATGCAGATAGTGATCTCTCAGACGCCCAACAGGGTAAAGGTCTTCTCACACATGGTACACTGGATTTCCTTGTGTTGCATCAGCTTGTGTCTGTCAAAGGCAATGGAGTTTGGTAGGACCCTTCCACAATCAGAGCAATAGAATGGGTTGTGAATTCGCTTGTGTGTCCTTAGGGATGAAGAACCTTTGAAGTCCTTCCCACAATCATCACATTGGAAGACCACCTTTCTTTTTTCACATTGGAAGACCACCTTTATTTTTTCCTCTTTGCATGAACTTTCCTGGTGTTGCTTCAAATTACAGATGTCATCGAAACACTTTCCACATTTTTTACACCAGTGAACCAGTTGTAGTCGACTGGTAGATGTCTCTGGGGTATCAGCATTAACAGCCACCAGTTCACTAGACTCCTCCTCTTGGTGCTGGTCTACCATCTGAGAGGACTCTTCTCGGTTCACCTTACAGATATATCTCTGGTGTTGATTCAGATTGTGCATGTACTTAAAGCGCTGTTCACAATTGCCACATTGATAAGGACGCTCATCTGAATGGGATCTCATATGAATAGCCATAACTGAAGCACGGTTAAAAATCTTCCCACACACAGTGCATGGTTTGGGTTCTTTGAGAGTCGGCACTGAAGTAGCAGCCGTGATGAGGGGCTCAGTGTCGTTTTCCTTGGTAGTGAGAGGGCTGATGCAACTCTCTGTGTTAACTTCCACTTCTTGCTGGTCCACATTCTGACCCAAGTCTTCTAGGATGCCCTCGTGGCCAAGGATTTCCTGATGTTTCTTCAAGGTATCTTTGTACTTAAAACTTCTCTCACAAATAGCACAATTAAAGGGACGTGCCTTTGAGTGAGATTTCAAGTGCCTTTCCATCTGTGAGGTACAAGTCAAAATCTTACCACAGACATAACAGGTTTTGGAATCTACCTGGGTGCGATTCTCTGCAGTGGCAAGAAAAACCTTCTCTGGTTCCAGGCCACTCTTTTGTTGTGCCATGTTCTGATCAACATCCTGACACAAATCTCCCTGGGTCATTTTCTGACACAATTCTCTCTGGTGTTTTTTCAAATCGTACGAATACTTGAATCTCTTATCACAATTGACACACCCAAATGGACGCTCTTTTGAGTGGGAGCTCATGTGTCTTACCAAGCTGGAAGTACGAGCAAAATACCGCCCACACACAGAGCATGTGTTCGTGGCTGTGATAGTGTCCAGAGTTCCTTGATGAGATGGCCCTGGTGGGCAGGGAGTCTTGAGGAGTGATGGGATCTGAGGTTTGCTAGTTGAGGGTTGTGGGATCTCTTCCTCATTTTTATCTTCATCCAACATGTTTATCTCCTTTTCACAAACTCGCCTCTGGTGTCTCTTCAGATTATGACCGTCCCTGAAGCTTTTTTCACACATGAGGCACTTAAACTTGAGATCTCCAGTGTGGGTTAGCTGATGCCTTTTCATGGCTGTGACTCGAGTGAAAGTCTTCCCACACACTTCACATGTCTTACTGAATGGGCCTCTTCTGCATGACTTCTTTGGGGAAGGCCGACCCTTGGAGGATGATGGCTGTTTGTTTGCACACCCGGAAGAATCGGTCTTTCGAGGTTTCCGTCGTTTTGAAAACATGTTCTTAATCTGCAGCCTTTTGCTTCGTTTTAATTGTGATGGTCTGAGTAAATTCAAGCCAGTGACAGCTTGATTGTCATTTTCCCCAACTGCAGACTCCATGTCCATACCGTAATCTGGCTCAGTAATTATGTATCTTCTAACTTCACCTGCTGGGACTAGTACATCGATTTCCTTTGTCCGATTCTCCAACAACTCTCTTGCTTCCATTCCCTCCAAATTCATGCTTTCTGATTGTGTATCTGAGTCTACATCTGGGGCAGTCACCACTCGCACGTATGGAGGAAGAGACAGAGAGGAGAGGATGAAGTCACCAAAGGATGATGGAGTTCCTTTTTATGCAAAAGAGGGAGACAATGAAAAAATGAAGGTTAAATTGAACAGCACATATGATAATTATATCAATGCCTCAAATATAAACTGTTACCAGACAAACATAACCAATAATATATTTCCTATACATAATTACTCTACCTGACACTCATCATTTGACATTTTTGCAGAACCAATCCAAGCCATGGATCCTCTATAAATCTGTATACTCACCGATGGAGTCCAAATGTCCAAGTTTTCTGTGGTACTGGAGTAGGGTCCTGAATTGTTTGGGGTCAGGTACAAACTGTACACATTTCTCCAGGGCAGAGGGGACAGCACTTAACAAGGAGGCAGTCTTGAGAGAGAGGAACATGGTTTCAAAGCATTAACAACTACATGCCCATGTCCAACACACAGTTTATTAAACATGAAAATATTATTGATTATTGATTGTTATTCTTGACCTCTAATTCCCCAAGCTGATTAGATAAAGGTGTTATTCATTCTTATTACCTGTTCAAGGTCTGGTAGGGGAAGTAACTTCTCCAGTCTGGAAAGGAATTCTAACATCAGCATCTGTATTGCAGTGTCATACTTGGGCCCAAATTCCACAGGGAACACGCCCTAGGAGAGAATAAATTAATGTAATAATTAATGTCAATAATTAGGCTAAAATGTGTACTGATATTACCTTTGGTCTTAGATCATCATACAGCCACATCAACATCCTAAAGCAGAAAGTTTTAGCCTTTTGTTTGGAGATACAGCATGTATGAAGGAGAAGGACTCGAACATATAAATATTGTACTTTCAGTTATTGGAGATGAAGTCCTGTACATGGGTGTAACAATTAGAATATAAAAACTCAGCCCCTCAGAGTTCTAACTAGCCTGGGTGCCAGTCCGTTTCTGCTTTCTTGCCAACTCCTTATGGAATTGTGAGGCCAAACATTGACAATGGAGTAGGTAAAATCACAAGCAGATCTGCTACCAGGCTACGTTCTAACTGTAGTGAAGACTAAATGGAGCGAAGACTACAATTGAAGTCGGAAGTTTACATACACGGTAGCCAAATACATTTAAACTCAGTTTTTCACAATTCCTGACATTTAAATATAGTAAAAAATCCCCGTCTTAGGTCAGTTAGGATCACCACTTTATTTGAAGAATGTGAAAAGTCAGAATAATAGTAGAGAGAATGATTTATTTCAGCTTTTATTTCTTTCATCACATTCCCAGTGGGTCAGAAGTTTACATAAACTCAATCAGTATTTGGTAGCATTGCCTTTAAATAGTTGAACCTGGGCCAAAAAATTGGGTAGCCTTCCACAAGCTTCCCACAATAAGTTGGGTGAATTTTGGCCCATTGCTCCTGACAGAGCTGGTATAACTGAGTCAGGTTTGTAGGCCTCCTTTCTCGTGCATGCTTTTTCAGTTCTGCCCACAAATTTTCTATGGGATTGAGGTCAAGGCTTTGTGATGGCTACTCCAATATCTTGACTTTGTTGTCCTTAAGCCATTTTGCAACCACTTTGAAAGTATGCTTGGGGTCATTGTCCATTTGGAAGACCCATTTGCGACCAAGCTTTAACTTCCTGACTGATGTCTTGAGATGTTGCTTCAATATATCCAGATCATTTTCCATCCTCATGATGCCATCTATTTTGTGAAGTGCACCAGTCCCTCCTGCAGAAAAGCAGCCCTACAACATGATGCTGCCACCCCTGTGCTTCAGGGTTGGGATGGTGTTCGAGACTTGCAAGCCTCCCCCATTTTCCTCAAACATTACGATGGTCATTATGGCCAAACAGTTCTATTTTGTTTCATTAGACCAGAGGACATTTCTCAAAAAAGTATGATCTTTGTCCCCATGTGCAGTTGCAAACCGTAGTCTGGCTTTTATATGGCGGTTTTGGAGCAGTGGCTTCTTCCTGGCTGAGCGGCCTTTCAGGTTATGTAGATATAGGACTCGTTTTACTGTGAATATAGATACTTTTGTACCCGTTTCCTCCAGCATCTTCACAAGGTCTTTTGCTGTTGTTCTGGGATTGATTTGCACTTTTCACACCAAAGTACGTTCATCACTAGGAGACAGAATGCATCTCCTTCCTGAGCGGTATGACGGCTGCGTGGTCCCATGGTGTTTATACCTGCATACTATTGTTTGTACAGATGAACGTGGTACCTTCAGGCGTTTGGAAATTGCTCCCAAGGATGAACCTGAGGTCTTGGCTGATTTATTTAGATTTTACCACGATGTCAAGCAAAGATGCACTGAGTTTGAAGATTGGATGTATTTCAAGGCCTAAGGTACACCTCCAATTGACTCAAATGATGTCAATTAGCCTATCAGAAGCTTCTAAAGCCATGACACCATTTTCTGGAATTTTCCAAGCTGTTTAAAGGCACAGTCAATTAAGTGTATGTAAACTTCTGACCCACTGGAATTGTGATACAGTGAATTCTGAGTGAAATAATCTTTCTGTAAAGAATTGGAAATATTAGTTGTGTCGTGCACAAAATAGATGTCCTAACCAACTTGCCAAAACTACATTTTCTTAACTAGAAATGTGTGGAGTGAAAAATGAAAAATGTGTTTTAATGACTCCAATGTAAGTGTTTGTAAACTTCCGACTTCAACTGTAAATGGAGAAACAAACCTGGTAGAAGTTCTCCCTTTCACTTGGGTCTTTCAGCAGAGATTTAACCAGCTCCACAAACTTTGATTCAGATAATTCCACCTGCATGGAGGACCAATGAAAAATGCATCACTCGCATCACTTGACTGCAACAAAACATGCACAACTACTACATCATTGAAGCTTACAACTCAATTACACAATACTGTCTGGTTGGGCCGATTGGTTTGGTATCGCCTGGTGACACGGGTGGGTGGAGTTAGCACATTATAGATCATTCTTCATTGGTCCTAAAATGACTCTCCAGCCAGTCAGCCATCAGGTTAAATCCTTTTGAATTAAATTACTTTTGACAGCATCTTTTTTGATTTAAATAAAACAATTCCATACATATTAACCTATGGAAGAAGTGGTCAGAAAGTTACTTTTTGTACCTGAATGCCTAAACATTCAGGAGGTAAAGGTGCTTTAAGTTGACCCATTTTGCATACCCCATATCCATGTCTTCATCACTGGAAAAGATAAACGGTTGAGGTTGATATCATTTAAAAGCTTACAAGAAGGGTTGTCAATTTAAAAATATATATATATTTACATTTTTTTAAAAAAATTAATATATATATCAATTCAAATCAATTCATAAAAAATCCTACAATGTGATTTTCTGGATTTTTATTTCCCATTTTGTCTGTCATAGTTGAAGTGTACCTATGATGAAAATGACAGGCCTCTCTCATCTTTTTTAAGTGGGAGAACTTGCACAATTGGTGGCTGACTAAATACTTTTTGCCCCACTGTATATATACAAATTATGTTGTAGCTTAAACCTTTACATTTTTTATTTAACGTGGCAAGTCAGTTGAGAACAAATTCTTATTTACAATGACGGCTTAGGTTGCTTGTTCAGCGGCAGAACGACAGATTTTTACCTTATCAGCTCGATCTAGCAACCTTTCAGTTACTGGCCCAACGCTCTAACCACTAGGCTACCTGCCGTCACTACATCATCTGAGGTTTTTGTGTTGAGCCCGCCATCGGTTGAGACACAACATGCTCTTGTGTGTGAATGTACCAATCCAATGTAAGAGTACGTTATGTCTCAACCGATTGCGGGTTTAACACAAAAACTTCAGTTGATGTAAAATAGGGTCTGACCTACAACATATGCGAATATGAAAAGAATCTGAGTTTAAGTGTTTTTAGATCATTTACATTTATGGTTAAAAAAATGACAATGATGATTAAAAAACTTTTTTAAAGAAACTATAAAATAGTAATAACCTGTTTGCAAGTTTTTCAATTATATCAATCTCAACTGGTTCTCTTTTTTAGTGATGAAGACATGATGGTATGGTTGAGTATGTAAAATAGGTCAACTCTAAGCACCTTTATCTCTTGAATGTTTTGGCATTCAGGTCCAAAAAGTCACTTTCTCAGCACTTCCACAATGAACAAATATGTATGGAAGGTTTTGTTCAAATTAAAAGGGGTTCTGTCAAAAGGTGATTGAATTCAAATGGATTTACCCATCAGTGAGTGTGCCCACTGACATGGGCATGTATTCTTCACCTCCAATCCCTCTGAAAGATACTCACCTCTGATTCCTCAGTGGATGTGAGGGATCGGATCCTGTCCAGGTGTTTTTGAATATTCGTGAGGTCTAATGTCTGCTCAGTGCGACACAACTCCAGAACCAGCTGAAATGACAAATGGCCAGTCAGTAGTCGGTCAAAGGTCAACCCCACACTTCCAAGGCACTGCTCTGTTCTCATTGGGACACATTTTGAGAAAATTAAAGATAGCCTAGATAAGGCCCAATGTCAGTGTTCAATTGAGATAATCAGCTTCAGGGTCTTCATCTCAGTCAATTACCATTCCATTACCAGACCGTTGTCTAAGGCCAGAGTCAACTGTCTACACTGTTTTGTCAGAGCTAAAGGCTAGGTAGCCCCAGGGCTGTGGTGTGTTACTATGATAACTATAAATATCTGCATCTAAAGGTGGAGGAAACATGCTCTTGTAGACTGCTCAGTGATCTAAAGGATGCAAAATAACTGTCTTCTGATTATAGATAGGCATAGAAATTCATACTGTACATGGAAGAAGTTCTGCTCAGACCTCAAATAGATAGCTAGGAGTTATAGGTCTATGTAGGTCTATGTAGGAGTACTAGGTCTATGTAGGAATACTTGGTCTATGTAGGAATACTCGGTCTATGTAGGAATTCTAGGTCTATGTAGGAATTCTAGGTCTATGTAGGAGTTCTAGGTCTATGTAGGTCTATGTAGGAGGTCTAGGTCTATGTAGGAGGTCTAGGTCTATGTAGGTCTATGTAGGAGGTCTAGGTCTATGTAGGGGTTCTAGGTCTATGTAGGAGGTCTAGGACTATGTAGGAGTTCTAGGTCTATGTTGGAGTTCTAGGTCTATGTAGGAGGTCTAGGACTATGTAGAAGGTCTAGGTCTATGTAGGAGTTCTAGGTGTATGTAGGAGTTCTAGGTGTATGTTTGGGCTAAAGGCTAGGACTACCATCATCATCTTGTCGCATATTTATTTTCCCCATTCTGCACCCAATCTCTTACCCTTGCTCTAAGCCCCAGAATGAGTTGGGCCCTCTGACTGCAACTCAAAAGCTCTGGCACAATCTCTGTAACCATGGTGACAAACTCCTCCAGCATCCCATAATCTTGAACGTCTCCTCGTTGAACCACTTGCCACATGGCTGCAGAGACAAGCCGCAGTGGTGGAATGAAGAGACGCAGAGAGGGAAGAAGAAGAGGGGGACCTAAAATTCGTAAAATAAGTTGTTAGCCGACACACGGTTACCCTGACTAGGCGCACGCAATTTTGACAAGGCGCATTCATAGGACCAAGTTCGCAAGCTCTAGCTAAAAAGTGAATACACTTTAGACTAACGTTAGTAAAAATACATGTTATGTTAATGGGATATTTAACGCAACCACCAGCAGTAGTTATGGTAGAAATGTTAAGGTAGAAAGTTAAGGGACGGGGCTGGAGAAATGTAACCACTCAAATAGAAATAGCTATCCATGATATCAAAATTATAGTTTTAGTCATGTTTTGAGGCTATGTAGTGTTTGTTTACAATTACATTGTTGACAAACATTGTAATAAAACAGGCTTATATTTTGGGTTATAATGGAGTGTACGACAGTATAACTTAGCTCATGAGGCATACAAGTTGTATTTTTCAAGAAACAATGGGTACATATCATTAATAAGTACAACAATGGATGAAGCAACTGCTGATTTGATGATATAGCGTGAAATAAAGTCATGGACGATTTCGAAACGGTCTAGACATATCGATATTGCAGATACGTGGACTTGTCAGTGCCACCATTTCAGCTAGCCTGGACTACATTTCAGGCAGGCCGGGATCATAGGGCAAGATACGGCATACGCCATGTTGAACATCGAACGCACACCACACCTAGCTAACGTTAGCTACGTTATCCAATTTGTTAACAATTTCTATCGTTAACTTACAATTTTCGCATGGATCCTGACTTTGCATCTCGGCCTCATACAATAGTCAACAGGAAGCTAAGATATACTTGAAAAAAGTTAGCTAGCTAGATTTGATTTAGATGCCCCACTTCCCGGTCTAGAGTTGCCGTTCTCTCCACATACCATTCAGGCAGCGAGAAACGGAAGTTGTTTCCATCCGTTTCCGGGTTTTCTTGTTTTTCAAAATAAAACTCAGATAGGACTTTCCTCATCACTTATTACATCTCAAACGACTACCTACTGCTATGCCTTTGTTCTGTATTTTAATTGGCGTGTTCATACTACCGCTACATTATATTTATTAGACAATTCATTTAAAAAGTTGATGAAAAAGTGTAAGAATAGCTCATGCAAAGCCCATATGTAGTAGGACAAGTGTGTATGTTTATATGTAATGGAAATGGAAATTGTCATTATTAAATCCTTCATACAATTTTCATCCAATTCTTTTGAAGGCCCTCATAATGATGATGACGATGAATTCTGACATTATAGCTCCACCCTGTGTCCGTATTAAGCTATTACTATTATTGTCGATTGACAGTGGTGGCACAGGGTGGTAGACATCTAGTAAGTGCACTGTAAATAGGAGCATCAATGCGGTGCAGCAGGTCAGGGCTGGATGACGTTGTGTAAGGCAGAGAGCCAGAGACAGGCAGCTGGCCACTGAGGCAGAGAAGATAAATGGGGGCTCGGGTTGAGAAAGGGTGATGAAGAGGAACAGGGAAGGCTGGGGGTGTGATGTTGACAACCCTAGACCTACATGCTTTCCGCAGTTGTGTAAAGTTGGCTGGATGTCCTTTGGGTGGTGGACCATTCTTGATACACACAGGGAACTGTTGAGCATGAAAAACCCAGCAGCGTTGCAGTTCTCGACACAAACCGGTTCTCCTGGCATCTACCACCATACCCTGTTCAAAGGCACTTCAATATTTTGTCTTGGTCATTCACCCACTGAGTTGCACACATACACAATCCATGTCTCAATTGTATCAAGGCTTACAAATCCTTCTTTAACCTCTCTCCACTTTTTATTTTATTTAACCTTTATTTAACTGTGCAGGTTAGTTAAGACCAATTCTTATCTTATTTACAATGACGGCCTACCAAAAGGCAAATGGCCTCCTGCAGGAACGGGGCATGGGATTAAAAATAAGTAAATAATAAAATAAAATATAGAACAAAACACACAACACGATAGAACTACATAAAGAGAGACCTAAGACAACCACATAACATGGCAGCAACACAACATGGCAGCAGCACATCATGGTAGCAGCACAAAACATGGTACAAACATTATTGGGCAGACAACAGCATAAAGGGCAGGAAAGTAGAGACAACAATACATCACGTGAAGCAGCCACAACTGTCAGTAAGAGGGTCCATGATTGAGTCTTTGCATGAAGAGATGGAGATAAAACTGTCCAGTTTGAGTGTTTTTTGCAGCTCGTTCCAGTCTCTAGCTGCAGCAAACTGAAAAGAGGAGCGACCCATGGATGCTTCGGGGGCCTTAAACAGAATGTGATGGGCAGAATGGGTGTTTTATGTGGAGGATGAGGGCTGCAGTAGGTTTCTCAGACAGGGTGGAGTGCGGCCTAAGAGGGTTTTCAAATCAAATCAAATTTATTTATATAGCCCTTCGAACATCAGCTGATATCTCAAAGTGCTGTACAGAAACCCAGCCTAAAACCCCAAACAGCAAGCAATGCAGGTGTAGAAGCACGGTGGCTAGAAAACTCCCCAGAAAGGCCAAAACCTAGGAAGAAACCTAGAGAGGAACCAGGCTATGGGGATGACCAGTCCTCTTCTGGCTGTGCCGGGTGGAGATTATAACAGAACAATAATAATAAGGCAGAACAGTTGAAACTGGAGCAGCAGCACGACCAGGTGGACTGGGGACAGCAAGAAGTCATCATGTCAGGTAGTCCTGAGGCATGGTCCTAGGGCTCAGGTCCTCCGAGAGAGAGAGAGAAGAAAGAGAGAATTAGAGAGAGCACACTTTAATTCATACAGGCCCCCGAATAGGACAGGAGAAGTACTCCAGATATAACAAACTGACCCTAGCCCCCGACACATAAACTACTGCAGCATAAATACTGGAGGCTGAGACAGGAGGGTCAGGAGACACTGTGGCCCCATCCGAGGACACCCGACAGGGCCAACAGGAAGGATATAACCCCACCCACTTTGCCAAAGCACAGCCCCCCACACCACTAGAGGGATATCTTCAACCACCAACTTACCATCCTGAGACAAGGCTGGGTATAGCCCACAAAGATCTCCGCCACGGCACAACCCAAGGGGGCGCCAACCCAGACAGGCAGATCACATCAGTGACTCAACCCACTCAAGTGACGCACCCCTCCTAGGGACGGTATGAAAGAGCCCCAGTAAGCCAGTGACTCAGCCCCTGTAATAGGGTTAGAGGCAGAGAATCCTAGTGAAAGAGGGGAACCGGCCAGGCAGAGACAGCAAGGCGGGTCGTTGCCCAGAGCCTTTCCGTTCACCCTCCCACTCCTGGGCCAGACTACATGACCCACTGAAGAGATGAGTCTTCAGGGAAAGACTTAAAGGTTGAGACCGAGTTTCATGCCTTCTTACATGGGTAGGCAGACCATTCCATAAAAATGGAGCTCTATAGGAGAAAGCCCTGCCTCCAGCTGTTTGCTTAGAAATTCTAGGAAAATTAGGAGGCCTGCGTCTTGCACCGTAGCGTACGTGTAGGTATGTACTGGCAGGACCAAATCAGAGAGATGGGTAGGAGCAAGCCCATGTAATGCTTTGTAGGTTAGCAGTAAAAACCTTTGAAATCAGCCCTTGCCTCAACAGGAAGCCAGTGTAGAGAGGCTAGCACTGGAGCAATATGATCAAATGTTTTGGTTCTAGTCAGGATTCTAGCAGCCGTATTTAGCACTAACTGAAGTTTATTTAGTGCTTTTTATCCGGGCAGCCAAGTATATTGCAGTAGTCTAACCTAAAGTGACAAAAGCATGGATTAATTTTTCTGCATCATTGTTGGACAGAAAGTTTCAGATTTTTGCAATGTTAATGATGGAAAAAGCTGTCCTGAAATGGTCTTGATATGTTCTTCAAAAGAGAGATCAGGGTCCAGAGTAACGCCGAGGTCCTTCACAGTTTTATTTGAGACGACTGTACAAACCATTAAGATTAATTGTCAGATTCAACAGAAGATCTCTTTGTTTCTTGGGACCTAGAACAAGCATCTCTGTTTTGTCCGAGTTTAAAAGTAGAAAGTTTGCAGCCATCCACTTCCTTATGTCTGAAACACATGCTTCTAGCGAGGGCAATTTTGGGGCTTCACCATGTTTCATTGAAATGTACAGCTGTGTGTCATCCGCATAGCAGTGAAAGTTAACATTATGTTTTCGAATGACATCCCCAAGAGGTAAAATATATAGTGAAAACAATAGTGGTCCTAAAACGGAACCTTGAGGAACACCGAAATTTACAGTTGATTTGTCAGAGGACAAACCATTCACAGAGACAAACTGATATCTTTCCGACAGATAAGATCTAAACCAGGCCAGAACTTGTCCGTGTAGACCAATTTGGGTTTCCAATCTCTCCAAAAGAATGTGGTGATCGATGGTATCAAAAGCAGCACTAAGGTCTAGGAGCACGAGGACAGATGCAGAGCCTCGGTCTGATGCCATTAAAAGGTCATTTACCACCTTCAAAAGTGCAGTCTCAGTGCTACGATGGGGTCTAAAACCAGACTGAAGCATTTCGTATACATTGTTTGTCTTCAGGAAGGCAGTGAGTTGCTGCGCAACAGCCTTTTCTAAAATTTTGGAGAGGAATGGAAGATTCAATATAGGCCGATAGTTTTTTATATTTTCTGGGTCAAGGTTTGGCTTTTTCAAGAGAGCCTTTATTACTGCCACTTTGAGTGAGTTTGGTACACATCCGGTGGATAGAGAGATGTTTATTATGTTCAACATAGGAGGACCAAGCACAGGAAGCAGCTCTTTCAGTAGTTTAGTTGGAATAGGGTCAAGTATGCAGCTTGAAGGTTTAGAGGCCATGATTATTTTCATCATTGTGTCAAGAGATATAGTACTAAAACACTTGAGCATCTCTCTTGATCCTAGGTCCTGGCAGAGTTGTGCAGACTCAGGACAACTGAGCTTTGGAGGAATACGCAGATTTAAAGAGGAGTCCGTAATTTGCTTTCTAATAATCATGATCTTTTCCTCAAAGAAGTTCATGAATTTATCACTGCTGAAGTGAAAGCCATCCTCTCTTGGGGAATGCTGCTTTTAGTTAGCTTTGTGACAGTATCAAAAAGGAATTTCGGATTGTTCTTATTTTTCTCAATTAAGTTAGAAAAATAGGATGATCGAGAAGCAGTAAGGGCTCTTCGGTACTGCACGGAACAGTTTTTCCAAGCTAGTCGGAAGACTTCCAGTTTGGTGTGGCGCCATTTCCGTTCCAATTTTCTGGAACCTTGCTTCAGAGCTCAGGTATTTTCTGTGTACCAGGGAGCTAATTTCTTATGAGAAATGTTTTTAGTTTTTTTTGGGGTGCAACTGCATCTAGGGTATTGTGTAAGGTTAAATTGAGTTCCTCAGTTAGGTGGTTAACTGATTTTTGTCCTCTGGCGTCCTTGGGTAGACAGAGGGAATCTGGAAGGACATCAAGGAATCTTTGTGTTGTCTGTGAATTTATAGCACGACTTTTGATGTTCCTTGGTTGGGGTCTGAGCAGATTATTTGTTGCAATTGCAAACGTAATAAAATGGTGGTCCGATAGTCCAGGATTATGAGGAAAAACATTAAGATCCACAACATTTATTCCATGGGACAAAACTAGGTCCAGAGTATGACTGTGACAGTGAGTGGGTCCAGAGACATGTTGGAGAAAACCCACTGAGTCGATGATGGCTCCGAAAGCCTTTTGGAGTGGGTCTGTGGACTTTTCCATGTGAATATTAAAGTCACCAAAGATTAGAATATTATCTGCTATGACTACAAGGTCCGATAGGAATTCAGGGAACTCAATGAGGAACGCTGTATATGGCCCAGGAGGCCTGTACAGTAGCTATAAAAAGTGATTGAGTAGGCTGCATAGATTTCATGACTAGAAGCTCAAAAGACGAAAACGTCATTTTTTTTTTGTAAATTGAAATTTGCTATCGTAAATGTTAGCAACACCTCCGCCTTTGCGGGATGCACGGGGGATATGGTCACTAGTGTGTCCAGGAGGTGAGGCCTCATTTAACACAGTAAATTCATCAGGCTTAAGCCATGTTTCAGTCAGGCCAATCACATCAAGATTATGATCAGTGATTAGTTCATTGACTATAATTGCCTTTGAAGTAAGGGATCTAACATTAATTAGCCCTACTTTGAGATGTGAGGTATCATGATCTCTTTCAATAATGACAGGAATGGAGGAGGTCTTTATCCTAGTGAGATTGCTAAGGCGAACACCGCCATGTTTAGTTTTGCCCAACCTAGGTCGAGGCACAGACACGGTCTCAATGGGGATAGCTGAGCTGACTACACTGACTGTGCTAGTGGCAGACTCCACTATGCTGGCAGGCTGGCTAACAGCCTGCTGCCTGTCCTGCACCCTATTTCATTGTGTAGCTAGAGGAGTTACAGCCCTGTCTATGTTGGTAGATAAGATGAGAGCACCCCTCCAGCTAGGATGGAGTCTGTCACTCCTCAGCAGGTCAGGCTTGGTCCTGTTTGTGGGTGAGTCCCAGAAAGAGGGCCAATTATCTACAAATTCTATCTTTTGGGAGGGGCAGAAAACAGTTTTCAACCAGCGATTGAGTTGTGAGACTCTGCTGTAGACCTCATCACTCCCCCTAACTGGGAGGGGGCCAGAGACAATTACTCGATGCCGACACATCTTTCTAGCTGATTTACACGCTGAAGCTATGTTGCGCTTGGTGATCTCTGACTGTTTCATCCTAACATCGTTGGTGCCGACGTGGATAACAATATCTCTATATTCTCTACACTCGCCAGTTTTAGCTTGAGCCAGCACCATCTTCAGATTAGCCTTAACGTCGGTAGCCCTGCCCCCTGGTAAACAGTGTATGATCGCTGGATGATTCGTTTTAAGTCTAATACTGCGGGTAATGGAGTCGCCAATCACTAGAGTTTTCAATTTGTCAGAGCAAATGGTGGGAAGCTTCGGCGTCTCAGACCCCGTAACGGGAGGAGTAGAGACAAGAGAAGGCTCGGCCTCTGACTCCGACT